>NC_091575.1:26399480-26411980 GCF_042767895.1 Penaeus vannamei
ACAAATCGAAAATTACATCATTTCATATATTCTCACAAAATCTGCAAAATAAGATTATCTTATCTGCGTATTTACACGTCCCTGCTGGGGTAAAAGTACTGGAAATATATTTGCCAAGAAAAAAAAAGAAAAAAAAAAGAAGAAGAAAAAAAAATAGACACAGGGATGCGACGCCTTAATTAAAAGACAGAACATTCACTTTCTCTTTACCTAGACTGATGGAAACAGATGTAGTCATGAATCTTTTTATCTTCCTTGAAAGATCTGAGAGCGCGCATGACAACCGTGAGCTGGAGATGAATTTTTTTTTTTTTTTTTCTTTTCTTTTTTTTCTTTTTTTTCTTCTGTCTTGTCGTTCTGTCTGGGTGTCTGGTTTTCTTTTTTTTCTTTCTTTCCTGCTTTATCTCTTCTTTCTCTGTTTTCGAATTATGTTTGTCTGTCTCTTTTTTTTCTGTGTGTCTAGCTGTCTGTCTTTCTGTCTGTCTGTCTGTCTGTCTGTCTGTCTCTCTCTCTCTCTCTCTCTCTTTCTCTCTCTCTCACTCACTCTTTCTTTAAATCTTTCTCTATATCTATTTATCTATCCATCTATCTCTTTCTCTTCCTATCTCTCTTACTCTATCTGTGTATGTATGTATGTATGTTTTTACCTACCTATCTACATATCTATCTATACATACACCTTTGTATGTGTGAATTATTAACGTATTGGCTCACGCATATCCCATTTTGGATATATGGAAAACACCCCTCCACCACCACCACCCCCTCCCCCCCTTCTTCTAGATCACTTCCCTCCCTCCTCCACCCCCTCTAAACCAGCTTTTCTTCCCCTCCTCGCTCAGTTCTCTCCCGTCCCTTATTCCCTTCTTCCTCCCTTCCCCTCACCCCCTCTAAAACAGTTCTTCTTCCCCTTCTCGCTCAGTTCTCTCCCGTCCCTTATTCCCTCCCTCCTCCTTCCTTCTTCTCGCTCAGTTCCCTTATTCCCTCCTTCTCTCCCTCCCTTCCTCCCCTTCTCGCTCACTTCCCTCCTCCTTCCCCTCACCCCTCCCTCCTCCTTCCCCTCACCCCTCCCTTCTCCTCCTTCTTCTCGCTCAGTTTCCTCATTCCCTCCATCCTCCTCCTCCCCCTCTCCCTGCTTCTCATCACCGTTAGCTGACTAATTCAGCTTTCTCGATCTCGTCCATTTCGAAATAATTCCTCACTGATGATGGTAAGTAGGAAGGCGAGGAGGAGCCGGCGTTCCGTTCCGCGTTCCTTGTTCCAGTGAGAGAAAGGAATCGAGGCGGTTTCGTTCCGGCTTTTCTTGTTCCAGATAGAGAGGATCCAGTGTTCCGGTCTGGTGTTCCGCGTTCCAGTGAGAGAAGGGATCGAGGCAGTTTCGTTCCGGCTTTCCCTGTTCCAGAGACAGAAGAGTCGAGGCATTTCCGTTCCGCCGTTCCTTGTTCCAGATAGAGATGACCAAGCGTTCCGTTCCGGCGTTCCTTGTTCTAGAGAGAGATGACCAAGCGTTCCGTTCCAGCGTTCCTTGTTCCAAAGAGAGATGACCAAGCATTCCGTTCCGCCGTTCCTTGTTCCGATGATAGAAGGGTCGAGGCACTTCCGTTTCGCCGTTCCTTGTTCCAGATAGAGAGGACCAAGCGTTCCGTTCCTTGTTCCTTGTTTCCGTTGTTGTGAAAGCTCTAAAACTCATCTCGAAAAGTTGTAAATGAAAGGCGGAGACAGATGATGGGATCGAGGGAAAGGGAAAATTGGGAGAGAAAGAAGAAGAGCGAGGGAGAAGAAGAGAGAGAGAGAGAGAAGAAGAAGAAGAAGAAGAAGAATAGAATGAGAAGTTGAGATTTCTTTTCGGCGACGGAGGAGAGAGAGAGAGAGAGGCGATGAGGCAATTTTCCTCTTGATTATTTCGGTGTTTGCTTCTCCTGTTGCTTCAGCTGCTATTGTCTTTCTTTCTTTCTTTCTTTCTTTCTTTTAAATTGGTGTTGATTGGGAATCTATGCGAAATTGATTTTTTGTGGATTTGATTGTTTTTCTTATTCTTGTTTTCATTATTGCTTTGTGTTCATTGATTCATTCTCTTGTTTTCATTATTGCTTTGTGTTCATTGATTCATTCTCTTTGCTTGTCTTTCTTTCTCTCTTTCTTTCTTTTAAATTGGTGTTGATTGGGAATCTATACGAAATAGATTTTTTGTGGATTTGATTGATTTTTGTTTTTTCTTGTTTTCATTCTTGCTTTGTGTTTATTGATTTTTTTCTCTTTTTTCTGTTTTTTTTTCTTTTTTTGTTTCTCCTTCGTGTAACTGGGTATCAAGATGAGATTGATTTCTTTTACATTTTGTTGCTTTTTTTTTCTTTTTTTTTCTCCATCTTTCCTCCTTCCTCCTTCGCCCTCCTTCTTTCTTCCCTCCTCATTACTCCTCAGTCTCAGTCTTTTTATTTTCTCTTCCATCCTCTCTCGCTCTTCCTTCCTCCTTTCTGCTTCTTCCTTCCTTCACCTGCTCTTTTCCCTTTTCTCTTTTCTCTCTTCTTTACTCTCTTCCTCTTTTCTTCTCTCTTCCTCCCTCACCTCAAGTCTAGCATATCTCCTATTAATCCTTCTTCTCTCTTCCCCATCTCACTCTTTCTTTTTGTCTCTTCCCTCCTCTCTCTTCCTTCTTTTCTTCCTCATTTCTCCTTCATCTACCCTCCACCCTTCCTTCTCCCTTTCTCCTTCATCAATCTTCCACCCTTCCTTCTCCCTTTCTCTTTCATCTATCCTCCACCCTTCCTTCTCCCTTTCCCCTTCTCTCTCTTCTCCACTCTCTTCCTCTTTTATCTATCTTCCTTCCCTCTTCCCTCTCCTCTCCTCTCTCCTCTCTTCTAGACGCAACAAGTAAACCGAAAACCGATATTTTCACACCATAATATGATTTTTTTTTCCTCCGAAACGACCGAATCTCATAATTTTTAATCATACATTAAATTGCATTCATTCTCATCTTGAAAATAGAAAAACAGAAAAAAAAATCTAAATTATTTTGTTTTCCGTTTTCTCTCTGGCTTTGCCCTTCACCGGGAATGCAATTTCCACTGACACTACATTTAACATATATGACATCACATTCAACACGAATTTCCCGTATCTGACAAGCGTGTCACGGTCAGGCGTCCATATTCAAAAGGCTGTGTTGTTTATTCCGAGGTCATAGACACCCGTCCACGCCACACACGCGCGCGCACACACATACACACACTCACGCAAACATATTTACATATTCATATACATAGACAATACATGTATACATAGATACATAGATACATAGATAGATAGATAAATGGATAGACAAATAGAGAGACAGATAGATAAATAAGTGTGTGTGTACAATATGATTATTAAAACAATCTTTCCATTTCATATTTCCATCCTATTGTATAAAGGATAAGAAAGGTAGCAAACAGCGATAACAAAGGATCGAAATCTTAACAAACCCAATGATGATTTCAACAACCGCCGTCTAATCGCAATCATTCACTTCGACACCAAACACATTCCCTCGCACCCTTCACTGCAACGGAAAACCTACCCGTTGTCAGCACCGACAGGTTCCTCCGACAGAGACCCGACAGCGGACGAAACGGACGAACAAAACCCCGTGCTGACAAGGTGCGCGTGCTTCCGATACGCTAACCCAAACACAATGCCTCTACTTACCGGCGTGTAGTTCGCATTGTAATTCCCTTCCGTTTTATAGTCAACATCCAGACGTCAGAATGTTGCGTGCTGAACCGATCCGATTGACGTCACGTTAGGCATTAAGGTTGATTCGTGCTGTTGCGTAAGGGCGTAACAGGTGTGGGTTCTGTGGGAGCTGCTTTGTGACGCCAAAAGATCTCCTGTTGTGTGCTTGGGTTTTCGACGCTCTTACGGTATAGATTCACGGGATCTGACAAGTGCAATGGTTTCTCGCTGGCAGTGAATATCATGCATAAATAAATCACTGTAGATAGAAACGTGCCTGTATAAGTCTAAGAAGCTCTATCAACTGTAAGAGGCTAGAGGTTTTACATGTGCAATGGTTTCCCAACTAGAAATGTACTTTATGCATATATAAATCACTGTCGATAGAAGCGCCTGTACGAGTGTAAGAAGCTCTATCAACTGTAAGAGGCTAGGGGTCTTACATGTGCAATGGTTTCTCACTGGTAATGTACTTTATGCATAAATAAATCACTGTAGATAGAAGTGTGCCTGTATGTGTGTAAGAAGCTCTATCAACTGTAAGAGTCTAGGGGTTTTACATGTGCAATGGTTTCTCACCAGCAATGAATTTCATGCATATATAGATCACTGTCAAAAAAAAAAACGCCTGTATGAGTGTAAGAAGCTCTAATAACTGTAAAAGTCTTGGGGATTTACATGTGCAATGGTTTCTCGCTGGCAATGAATTTCATGCATATATAGATCACTGTCGAAAGAAGATCGCCTGTATGAGTATAAGAAGCTCTATCAACTATAAGAGGCTAGAGGTTTTACATGTGCAATGGTTTCTCAACTAGCAATGAACTTTATGCATAAATAAATCACTGTAGATAGAAGCGCCTGTACGAGTGTAAGAAGCTCTATTAACTGCGAGAAGCTAACGAGACAACTCCAAAACAACATTGCGAGAAGTCTTGGAATGTCAGAGAACATCGGCTCCTTTACTTTTAAACTCTGAGCAACAGGTTTAGAAAAACGACGGTCGAGGAGGACGCAGAGTGGGCCAGGGAGATACACACTAGATTCACTAATTTTTGTGTGGTTCTTAGAGTATTGTTTTACTCTTATCTGTAGCATTTTAATGATGTCCTCTGGTGATATTTGATGGTAAAATGTCCCTTGGCACTGGTATATATTTTTTATCTCACACCTATACACACACAAACATAAGCACACACACGCGTGCAAACACAAACGCAAGAACACACATCCACACACACACACACACACACGCACACACACAAGCACACACACACACACACACATACTCACACACACACACTCACACACACACACACACACACACGCACACACACACTAACACACACACATACAAAGAGAGAGAGAGAGAGAATGGCAGAGAGACAGAGACAGAGGCAAAAATAAAACAGAGACAGAAAAAGAAAAGCCATTGATTAAGGAAAACAAATACAAAAACCTATCAAATACAAAAACAGTATCCTCCGTTTTCTTTTCAATTCCCATTTTCTATGACTGCGACGCCTCTGCCCAATTCCATCCCGTGAATGTCATGTAAAAAAGGATTAAGATTCTTACCCTCCTTTCCCTCCCTGCCCCATCCCCCACCCCCCCTCCTCCCTCACCTATTATTTTCGGGGTCCAGGTGGCACAAGCGAAAGGTGGAAAATAAATAAATTTGAGGACAAAGACACCGAGAGCCCAATATTCTAAAAAGAAGAAGAAGAAAAAAAAAAAAAAAAAAAAAAACACGATTCTGAATGGCGCTGCTTCCCTCCATGGCGAGAAGACCTGTCTCATGCTTGCTGTACTTTATTTGTTATTCTCTTATTGTTGTTGCTATTTTCTGCTTGTAGTGGATTTGAACCTCTCTCTCCTCTCTCTCTCTCTCTCTCTCTCTCTCTCTCTCTCTCTCTCTCTCTCTCTCTCTCTCTCTCTCTCTTTTCTCTCTCTCTCTCTCTCTCTCTCTCTCTCTCTCGTTGTTCTCATCTCCCGTCCTCCATATATTCATTTTTTACTGTGTGTGTGTCACTCCCGACTCCTAGCCCTATTTTCTCTCTCTCCCTCACTTAATTCCCTTTCCTCCTTCATTCCCATTCCACATTCGTCTTCCTCTCTCTCCCATTATCTCTTCTCTCATTCTCTCTCTCTCTCTCTCTCTCTCTCTCTCTCTCTCTCTCTCTCTCTCTCTCTCTCTCTCTCTCTCTCTCTCGTCTCTCTCTCTCTCTCTCTCATGTGTGTGTGTGCTTCTCTCCCTCTCTCTATCTCTCTCTCTCTTAATATCATACCATCTCTATCTTTCCTCCCTTGCACCCCCTCCGACCCCTCCCCTCTCCCTCTCCCCCCTCCTTTTTCCGGAATTTAAAACCGCTTGGGAAAACGTGATATTTTTACTCTATTTCTCCTCCGCCCACACCCTCGATTGGCCATGCTACTCACGCCCATTTCTGCTCGCCTTCCCACCCACGCCCGTGATTACGACACTCAAACCTACTGGTCTTTCTTCACACCTTTATCCCCGTCTTTTTTATTTCTCTTTTTTGCTTTCTTGCTGAATTTCTTTACTTATTTTCCTACTTTCATTCTTTTATTTATATTTCTTAATTACTTACTTGATTTTTTTGCTTATTTTCCTACTTACAGTCTTTTATTTCTCTTTCTTATTTTTTTATTTAGTTTCTTTACTTATTTTCCTACTTACTTACTTTTATTTCTTCCTTCCTTACTTAATTTCTTTACTTACTCTCCTACTTACATACTTTTCTTTTTGTTTCTCACTTACTTAATTTCTTTACTTAGTTTCCTACAAATATATTTTCTTACTTTACTGCTTACTTATTTCTTGCATTTTTCTTTACTTCCTATCCTTTCTCTATATCTTTACCCCCTCTTCTCATTTTTTCTCTCTCTTTCTTTTTCTCTTTCTTACGTATTTCTTTAATTTTGTTCTTTCTTTTTTTTTTTTTGGTCCTCTTCCTCCTCCATACATTCATTCAAGATAATCCATCTATTTCTTAAGAATGTTATAGGAAAGGAAAAGATAATGGGATAGGAAGGGACAAGAGGGGAAAAATAAGAAATAATGAAATGTGGGAGGGAGAGAAGGGGGGAAGAGCAGGAGATAAAACGAAAAGGAAAAGAAAGGAATAAGTGTGGGATAGAGAGAGGGATGGATAAGAAGAAGAGGGAAAGAAATAGCGAAGTGTGGGATAGAAAGAAGGGCAGAGAGGAGGAGATTAGAAGAAGAAAAAAATGGAGAGGGTGGCGTTTGGGATGGAAAGAGGGAGAGAGAAGAGGGGATAAAAAGGAGAGGAAAATAAGGATTAGCGAAGTGTGGGGTGGAGAGAGAGGGAGAGAAGAGGAGAGGATAAAATGAAGAGGAAAAAAGTAGAGGCTGAAGTGTGGGATGGAGAGAGAGGGGGCGAAGAGGAGATAAGGAGAGAAAAAGAGAGGGCGAAGAGTGGGATGGAGAAGAAAAAGAGAGAGGAGCGGATAAGAAGCAGGAGAAAAAAGAAGATGGTGAAGTGTGAGATGGAAAGAGGGGAAGAGAAGAAAATAAAAAGAAGGGGAGGTGGCGCAATGTCGGATGAAGTGAGGTGAAGAGAGAAGAAAAAAGGAGAGGAGAGGCATAGGAAGGGAAAAAATAGTTGATTGGAGAAGGGAAGGATAATGAAAAAAGAAAAGAAAAGAGAAAGGAAGAAATGAAAGAGAGAAACGAGATAAAGGGATGGTTACAAATAATGGAAGAGGAGAGAATAGGAAAAGACATGGAAGAATGGTAAAGAGGAAAGCCAAAAAGATTAAAGAGAAAGAAAGTTAAAAAGAGACGGAAAGGGAAAGGAGAAGAAAGAAAAAGAGAGAGAGAGAGAGAGAGAGAGAGAGAGAGAGAAAATAAAAGAGAAGGGAAATAGACAGAAAATAAAGAAACTATATGGAGCGGGGGGGAGATAAAGGGGAGGCCAGAGGGGGGGGGGAGAAGCATAGAATGGGGGAGAAGGAGGGAGGGGAAGGGGAAGGAAGGGTGGAGGGAGGGGGAGGGGGAGGGGGGGGGGTATGACTATATCTCCTTTAAGAGTCCTGTTGAATGTAGGCTCAATACTGTTCCATCCTTTCAACCCTCAGGGTATACCTCCACTCGATACACACCGATGGAAAAGGGTGTTTAAGAGTAGATATATTCCCAGTGTGTTTAATGGTGCATACTCCCCTCATGCGCGTGTGAGTGTGTTTTTTTTTTTTTTTTTTTTTTTTTTTGTGGAGGAGGGATGGGGGTTGGGGGGGGTGGGGGTGAGTTATGCCCTGTTTCACCCTATGTCTTTTAGGGTGCGCGAGGCATGGTCTACGGCTATTTGTTTGTGTCGGGGAAACATGCATCTATTTTGCAGTCTTGGGGCAGCTTCTTACATATTTTTGTATTTCTGTTCTTTGTTTTATTGTTGTATTTGTAGTATATAGAGTGTATGGATATGATTTAGAAATAAACATGAAGAATGATGAAGAATGAATGATAAAACTAGAATAGCGATATCGATAGATTAAGACAAAGAGAAACCCATAAAAATGCATAAGAATTATTTTTTTCCTCTCTCTCTCTCTCTCTCTCTCTCTCTCTCTCTCTCTCTCTCTCTCTCTCTCTCTCTCTCTCTCTCTCTCTCTCTCTCTCTCTCTCTTTTTAGAAACAACCAAACATCTAACATCCATTTTGTGTCGTAAGAATTTAATACTTCGGTTCTACTCGTGGTTCTCTCCGTCTCTTCACGAGGATGACCTCTGGTGGGTTCTCTCTCTCTCTCTCGTAAGCTGTCTCTTCGTCTGTCTCTCTCTTTTGTCTCGTCTCACTTTCTCTCTCCATCTGTGTGTTCGTCTGTCTATCTGTCTGTCTATTTATCTATTTATCTATCTGTCTGTCTGTCTGTTTATCAATCTATCTATCTATCTGTCTCTATTTATTTATTTATCTTTCTATCTGTCCATTTATCTATCTGCCTGTCTGTTTATCTCTCTCTCTCTCTCTCTCTCTCTCTCTCTGTCTCTCTCTGTCTCTCTCTCTCTCTCTCTCTCTCTCTCTCTATATATATATATATATATATATATATATATATATATATATATATATATATATATGTGTGTGTGTGTGTGTGTGTGTGTGTGTGTGTGTGTGTGTGTGTGTGTGTGTGTGTGTGTGTGTGTGTGTGTGTGTGTGTGTGTTGTGTGTGTAAACACAAACATAGACACACACAAAAATGGATATTTGGTTATTTGGACACTTGACTAGATCGAAAAATTCCGTATATATCCAATTCTTACCTTTACGAATATATGAATAAAGATACATATCTAATCACTTCCCTCTTTGATGTATCTTCGGGAAAGGAAAGTCGAAATGAGCAACCGAGGAGAAAAAATGAGAAAAAGAACCCAAAAATTTAGAAATAAAACCGAAATTGAGGGGAAAAAGACAGAAATAAGAAAGAAAACAGAAAAGGGAAAAAAAGAAAATAGTAAATGGAAATGAGAGAACAGATATGGAGAAAGGGAAAACAGAAAATTATTAAACATAGAAAACGGAAAAAAGAACACTGAAATTTCAAAGAAACAGAAAATAAACGATAATAAAACAAAAAAGAAAACAGAATAGGGAAAGAAATAGAAAATAAACAAAAAGAAACCAGAAACTGAAAAGAAAAGAAACCAGAAATTGAAAAGAAAAGAAACCAGAAATTGAAAAGAAAAAGAAAACCAAAACCCCCCCAAAAAAGTAACCCGAAAAAAATAAAAATAAGAAAATAGAAAACGGGAGAAAAGAAAGAAAACGGGAACTCGTCACGCGGGAAAGGGGGGACTTAGATGAACAGGGCGAGAGATGCCATCCGACCGCAAAGAGACGAAGACTTTTCACCGTATGTCGGGTCCTGCGGGAAGGTCCGGGTTGGCTTTTGGCTTGGGACTCTTCGGACACAGGATGCCTGAGGGGGTGTGGGTGGGTGGGGGGGATGGGGAGGAGGGTAAGAGGAGGATTTGGAGTGGCGAGGAGGGGAAGGAAGAGGAGGATTTGGAGTGGGGAGGAGGGGAAGGAGGAGTGGTTGAGGAGAGGAGGAGTTGGAGAGGGTAGGGGGAGAAGGGGGGCGAAGAAGGGGATGGAGAAAGAGGAGAAGAAGGAATGGGGGAAGTAAGAGTAGGTGGAGGGGGGGGGGAGGAAACGGAACTTTTTTTTATAATTTGGGAGATATTTCGTATTTTGTTCTGTCGTTTGGCTTTCTGGGTGTCATTATCTTTCTTTCTCTCTCTCTCTATGTATTATTGTTATTTATCTTGTCGGTCTATATATCTGTCTGTCTATCTATCTCCATTTTCTAATTCTGTGAAGTCATTCGAATTTCTAAACTATATGAAAAGGAAAAGGAGAAAGAGAGAGAGCAAAAATGAGAAAGGAAGAGAGAGAGAGAGAGAGAGAGAGAGAGAGAGAGAGAGAGAGAGAGCGAGAGAGAGAGAGAGCGAGAGAGAGAGAGAGCGAGAGAGAGAGAGAGAGAAACGAGAGAGAGAGAAAAAAACGAGCGAGAGAAAAGAGAAAGAGCAGAAGATAAGAAACAGAGATAAAAATTAAAAAAAAAAACTGAAGACAAGGAAGAAAGCAAAAAAAAAAAAAAAAAAAAAAAAACACACACAAATCAAACCACCTCAAAACCGAAAACAAAAAACAAACCACACAACTACAGATTCCAACGGAGAGACAGAAGAGAGAATCAATCAGCATCCAGCCAGCATCCATCTGCCTCTCTCCTGAATCCATCTCATCCCGCCCACACGCCCACACGATGCATATATCGCCTGGCTACGATTTCGAAATACTAAACGGGCCGCTCCCGCAACTCATTCCGATTCGGGATGGACAGCGCCGCTCCTAATCCTGCTATTGGTTTCCATTATATTTCCTCGGTTTCTAGCTCTTTCTTTTCTTTTTTTATATTTTTCTTTGTTTGTTTCCTTTCTTTTTTATATGTTTTCCTTCTTTTTTTCATCTCCCTCTCTCTCTCTTTCTTTTTCTTTTTTTTTTTTTTTTTTTGGTACTTTGCTTTTTTTGTTATTCTTTCTTCCTCTCTATTTCTCTTTTCGTTTTTCGCTTCTCTTCCTTTTTCTTTCTTTTCTTTCTTTGTCTTTTTTCTACGCATCTCTTTGTTTCCTTTCCTTTTTTTCTTTCTTTTCTCTTACTTTCTTTCTTCATATCTCTTTCTTTCCTTATGTTTCTTCCTCTCTCTTGCTTTTTCTTCGCATTTCTGTTTTTTTTTTCTTTATATTTCTTTCTTTTCCCCTTTTTCGTTATTCTTTCATTCTCATTTTTCTCCCTCTTTCTTTCATTCTCTCTCTCTCTTTCTCGTCCTTTCTTTTGTTTGCGCATATTTCCTTTTTTTATCGAGGCCGAGAAGGGGGGGCGGGGTGGGGTGGGGGGCTATAACATCAGTGTAGGAAAGATAACGAATTTTATATATTTATCTCTTTATCACAACTAACAACAAAACAACAAAGAGAACATGAGTACCGAGGAATACAGAGACAACAAAGGCAAACAAAATAAGCAAGTAAGAAGAAGGTAAACAAATAAATACAAACAAAATAAACAAGCAAACAAGTAAGAAGAAGGTAAACAAAGAAATAAAGACAAGATTGGGGCATTTGCAAACACCAGGTATGATCCGTTGAACAATCATGACGTTTTAGATTCATGTTGTATTTTATTTGTAGCAACAACAGCTAAAACTTCTTTCCGATTTCCCAACGAATCACTTTTGCACCTTCTCTCTCTCTATGTCTCTCTATCTTTCTCTCTCTCTCTCTCTCTCTCTATCTATCTATCTATCTATCTATATATTTATGTATTTTTCTCTCTCTCTTTCTCTCTCTCTCTCTCTCTCCCTCCTTCCCCTCTCTCCCTCCCTCCCTCCCTCCTCCCTCTCCTCCCTCCCTCCCTCCCTCCCTCCCTCCCTCCCTTCCTCCCTCCCTCCCTCTCTCTCTCTCTCCTCCCTCCCTCTCTCTCCCTCCCTCCCTCTCTCTCTCTCTCCCCTTCCCTCCCTTCCTCCCTCCCTCCCTCCCTCCTCCCTCCCTCCCTCCCTCCCTCCCTCCCTCCCCTCCCTCCCTCCCCTCTCTCTCCCTCCCTCCCTCCCTCCCTCCCTCCCTCCCTCCCTTCCCTCCCTCCCTCCCTTCCTCCCTCCCTCCCTCCCTCCCTCTCCCTCCTCTCGCTCCCGGTTCGTCCCGTGTTTATATGAGCCGGCAAATTTAATTGAAAATTCGGTGTATTCTAATATTTGATATCGAGTTCTTCTTCGCCGGATGCTTCGCTGAGGATTCTCGGAGTATTTGGTTGTGTTCTGTTTTATTTTGTGTTTATCTTATTTATTTATTATTATTATCCTTTTATTTTTATTTGATTACGATTCTGTTTGTTTGTGTTTGGGTTTACGTGCAGGTGGATGTGAATGTGCATAGTATGTATCTGGGTGTATGTGTGGGTGTTTCTGTCTGTGAGTGTTTGTGAGTGTGTGTGTATGCGTATCTGTGTGTGTGTGTAAGAGTGTATGTGTCTGTGTGTGTATTTGTTTGTGTGTGCGTGAATGTGTACATGTGTGGGTATGTGTCTGTATCTGTGTCTGTGTTTTTTTTTTTTTGTTTTTTTTTTTCTTGGTATTTATCATGACAGCAGATTTTTCAACTATCATCATCACCAATCTCTCACTATCCTTTTAACAACCCACAATTGCAACAACGATCATCATAGCGCGCATTTTATC
>NC_091575.1:26424480-26426980 GCF_042767895.1 Penaeus vannamei
GATTGGGAAAGGGGAAGAGAGCAGAAGATAAAGTGCAATGCGAATGGGAAAAGTAGTAATAGTTATTTTTTCTTTCTTTCTTTTTCTTTTTCTTAGAGAATTGGGAATGGGGGAGAGAGGAGAAGATAAAGTGCAATGCGAATGGGAAAAGGAGTAATAGTTTTTTTTCTTTCTTTTTTTCTTTCTCTTTTTCTTAGAGGACTGGGAATGGGGAAGAGAGAAGAAGATTAAGTACAATATGAATAAGAAAATGAGTAATTAGGAGTGAAAATCAGGATGATGGGGTTGGGATATTAATTAAGACTTATTTTGACAAAAGTTCATTTCGCAATATCTACTGGAAAAGTGTATTTCGTTGTCGTGTTTACAAGTATATTATGTTCTGAGTATACTGTTCCTATGTATATTTTCATTATACTTGAGATTATGATGGACGTCTGTTCAAAGGGAACATTTGGAAATAAAAAAAAACTTGATGTGGTACACAGAATCAGTAGACTTTGTGTGTTGCAAATAAAATTTGAATATTTCTATTGGGTATTCTGGTTGGTGAAGATGAATCAAAACTTTCTTCATTCATTAAAATGTGTTCTCATTTGTATATCAAAATTTTCTCATCTTCAAAAATGATTATTGACAACATGTAGATTACCTTTGACTTTCTGTTAATATTTCTGTCTTGCTAACAACGAATGAAAAGAAAAGAAAAAGTAAAATAGTGAGAAATCTAAGGAAGTAAAAAAAGGAACTATAAAAATCAAGAATATATAGGAACTAAATACATAAAAAGGTTAATCAACAATATAACTAAATAAAAAGAATATATACATTTGTAGAGGTAACTTTTTCTTCTCTCTCTCAGCCAATTCGAAGCGTTTCTCGAGGGCATTTAGACAAAGTCAGTCACTCTCAGACACAGAAAGAGCTCTCACTTCCAAGCAGAAGCAGATGTATGTCCCAATTCGTCTGTTTTAAGAGCCTTTCACGAATGGAAAAATTGAGGAAGGGATGGAATTGGAGTTATTTTTAATGGGCAACTTTTTTTTTTTCTTCTTTCATTCTTTTTGATCTTTGTAACGGGCGGGGATGGATTGAGAGAAATGGGGAGATGAAGTGGGAAATATTGTAGGTGTAAGAAGAAAGGGAAAGAGAAAGAGGGAATAAAGTAGAGAAAACAAGTGTGTTTGTGTGTGTGTATGCGTGCCTTATGTTCGTTTGTGTGAGTATGTGCATGCCTGTATGTATGTTTGCAGAACGAGTGAGTGGTGAGAACATATATGAGTGAGTTTGCATGCGTGTCTGAGTGAGACATGTACCTGCATGTTTATAGCCAAATATCTGACTATTTGCCGTGAGTATATTTGTCCGTTCCTGATGCGTGTACTCAAAGTACCTGCACCTCCTAAAGTACCTCTGTTCTTATCCTTTCCTCGGTTACTGAAAATTCCCCGCATTCGTACTCTGACAATGTTTTCGGATAAACATTATCTCAGACGCAGCGCACAGAGGCCGACCAATACTTCAGTTCGAAATTTCAATCAGATTAATGAAGCAACACTGGCAGGCGTTTATGAAGCAACTCAGGCAGGCGTTTAGCGTAGTCAGACGAGTGTCACGAACTTGTGCGATTGAAAAGTGTGTGAGACGAACGCTCGTCGGTGTTATTTGGTTGATGTGCGCATGTCCTAGTCCTTTTACATGTGTTTATAGTCTGTAACTTATGTTTCTATGTGTATGGGTATGAATATGTGTATGTGATATATGTATATACATGCATAATTGAATAGATAAATAAACGATTGTACACACACATACACACACATATGTATATATATAATTGTGTGTGTCTGAGTGTGTGTGTGTGTGCGTGTCTGTGTCTGTGTGTGTGTTCGTGTGTGTGTGTATATGTGTTGTGTGTCTGTTTTAGTATGTGTTTCTGTGTATATATATGTACTGTACATACCAACCCAACAGAATCACCCCTCACAACTTTCAAAACACGTTGCATAACCAGAGCAGCGTTTTCAAATTGTTGCACAAGCATTGCGTCATCGCCTCTATTTACGTGGGTGCTGACACAGGTTCAAAGGAAGCCAGATCAGCAAGTTGCAAGTGTCTCTTATGGTATGGATATTTATTTTTAAGAGGAATGAGGGATGAAGGAATGAAGGGAGGAATAATGAGAGACTGGAGATAGTGATTAGGAAGGAGGGGGGAAATAAAGAAAGGTTGAGACAGATTGGTAGAGGGAGAGAATGAGGGAAAGGTAGGAAAAGAAAGAGAGAGAGAGAGAGAGAGAGAGAGAGAGAGAGAGAGAGAGAGAGAGAGAGAGAGAGAGAGAGAGAGAGAGAGAGAGAGAGAGAGAGAGAGAGAGAGAGAGAGATTTATGTGTGTGTGTGTTTGTGTGTGTGTGTGCGTGTGTTTGGTTGAATAAGTGTACGTGAGTGTGTATATGTGTGTGTGTGCATATCTATATAAATACACATATACAGTTTGCTTC
>NC_091575.1:26466980-26476980 GCF_042767895.1 Penaeus vannamei
TCCACCTCTCTTCCTCCTCGTTTTCCCTTTCCCTCTCTCTTCTTCGTCTGCTCTTCCCACCTTTCTTTTTCCTCTCCACCTCTTCCTCCTTTCTCTTCCTCTTCGTTTTCACTTTCCCTCTCTCTTCATCGTCTGTTCTTCCCACCTCTCTTTTTCCTCTCCACCTCTTCCTCCTTTCTCTTCCTCCTTTCTCTTCCTCGTATGTTCCTTCCTCATTTCCTTGATCACTTCCCATTCCTCAGTCCGTCCTTATTTCGCTTCTTTTCCCCCTTTTCAATGTTCTTCTCTTTTTTCGTGTCCTTTGACTTCTGTTCCTTTCTCTCTCTCTCTCTTTTCTCGTCTTTATCCCTCTCCTCCGCCCATGTCACTCTTCCTTTGCTCCTTTCCTCTGCTTATTTCCTTCTTTCTTCAACTTCCTCGTCTCCCTTTCCCCTTCATTCCCCTCCTTCAATTCCTCTTTCTCATCTCCCTCTCCCTTCACTTTTCTCAGTCTCTCTCCTCCATCTCCCTTTTCGCTCACTTTCTCCCATTTCCTTTTCCCGTCTCCCTTTCCCCTTACTTTTCTCAATCTCTCCCCTCCCTCTCCTCTCACTATCTCCCTCTCCCTTCTCTCTCCTTCTCTCCCTCTCTCCCTCTCCCCTCACTGTCTCCCTCTCCCGTCTCTCCCTCTCCCCCATCTCTCTCACCCCGTTTCCCGACTCCCCCTTCAAACCCCTTCTATGACACCCCTCGCCCCCGCCCCCTCCCTCTCCTCGCCCCCCCTCCCTCCCTCCTTACGCCAAAAATCTCACGCTAAACCTTTTTCCTATTTCCCTGAGGAGGTGTTTTAGACTCGTTTTAGGGGCCAGCCACCAGCTAGCGCGCGAGCTTAGAGGCGCCGTTTGATCCCGCGATCTTCCCTATTCCCTTCGTCTTTTTTTTTTTTTTTTTTTTTACTGGCCTATTTTTTTCATTTTTTTCATCTCTATCCTTTCCTCCCTCTTTTTTATTCTCTATATATCTCTTGATCTCTATTTCATCTCCACTCCTTGGTTATTTCTTCTCATTCTTCCTTTCTTTTCCCCCTTTTTTATTCTCTATATATCTTTTAATCTTAATTTTATTTATCTTTTTTTTTTTTTTTTTAATCTCTACTCCTCGCCTATTTCTTCTCATTCCTCTCCTCTTTCGTCCTCCTCCTATAACTTTTTTTAATTCTCTATATCTCATTTTGTTGTTGTTGTTGTTGTTGTTGTTTATTTTTATCTCCACTCCTCGCCTATTTCTTCTCATTCCTCTCCTCCTTACTCCTAATATTTCCCCTTTTTTTAATTATCTCTATCTATTTTGTTGTTGTTGTTTGTTTTTATCTTCACTCCTCGCCTATTTCTTCTCATTCCTCTCCTCTTTCCTCCTCCTATCCCCCCCCCCTTCTTTTATTATCTATATATCTCTCAATCTATCACATCAGGCTTTTACAATCATACGGATTTAATTTCCCAGTTTGGAGATGAAAATTGAGGTGCCAAGTCGTCTTTTCCGAACGACCGTCGCTGCCTCGGAACGGCCGCTAAACCGAATGTCTCCCGATTATAATTCATCTTAACCTCTTTTGGCCGTCGGAATGGCTTTTGGGGGGGTGGGGGTGGGGTGGGGGGTTGAGAGGGTGTGGGGGAGGGTTGGATTGGGGGTGGGTGGGAGAGGAGAGGGGGGATGGGGGGTTGAGAGGGTGTGGGGGAGGGTCGGATTGGGGGTGGGTGGGAGGGGAGAGGGGGGATGGGGGTTGAGAGGGTGTGGGGGGAGGGTTGGGTTGGGGGTGGGGATGGGGTGGGAGGTGGTGGAGGTGAAGGGGTGAGGGGAGGGGTGGGAGGTGAAGGGGGTTAAGGGTGGGAGGGGGTTAGGGATGAGGGGGGGAGGGGGGTGTTAGGGGTGGGTGGGAGGTGATGGAGATGAAAGGGGAGAGGGAGGGGGAGGGTGGGAAGGGGTTAGGGGATGAGGGGGAGGGGTGAGAGGGGGTTAGGGGATGAGGGAGAGGGGTGGGAGGGTGGAGGAAGTGATGGGGGGTAGGGGGTGGGGGGGTGGAACAAAAAAAAAATGATGAGAAAAAGATGGAATGAGGATCAGAGAGAGAGAAAGGGTATGATTGATGTATAGGTAGAGAGAGAAAGGGAGAGAGGGGGGAAGGTAAGGAGAGCGAGGAGGGAGGGAGGAAATGAGAGAGAGAGACAGAGACAAACAGAAACAGACAGACAGATACACAGAAACAGAAACAGAAAAAGCCAGACAGATAGACAAAAACAGAGAGAAAACAAACAAATAGAAAAAGTGACATCTGCATGACCATACACCCATGCATACCAACTCAGAACTGTCAACAGATAACAAGCTTCTTAACAGTTTAAAGAGACATCCAATGATTATCAGCGAAATAGACATGATTCTGAATCCAATTTTACCGATAATTCTTGGGATGAAGTGACGATGAGGATAAGATGAAGATAATGCGATGGTAATGAGGAGGGAATAAGGTCGTTTATAATGATGTTTATATTTGTTGACGATTTTGGTTAGAATTATGAGAGAAATAATGGAGGATGATAAAGATACTAATAGGAGAAAAACTTCCCATTGATGATTTATAAGAAAAATAATAATGAATAGATAAATGAAATGATAATTTATAAAAAAGAAAGAAAACAAAGAAAAGAAAATAAAGAAAACAAGGAAAACAAAGGAAAATAAAAAAAACAAGGAAAACAAGAAAAAAACAAAGAAAAGAGAAGGAAGAAAACAAGGAAAACCAAGAAAAGAAAACAAGAAAATCAAGAAGAAAAAGAAAATCTACATCATAAAAGAAAAGAAAAGTAAGACAACAAAGGAAGACAAAGAAAAGAAAACTAGGAAAGGGAAAACAAAGAAAAGAAAAGTAAGAAAACAAGAAAAAAACAAAGAAAACAAAACAAGAAATTCAAGAATAAAAAAAAAATCCACACCAGAAAAAAACACCAGACACAAAAACCAACATCCCCCACACCAGTAATTAAGAGTAACACCCCCCACACCAACCCCAGTCCCAAAATACCACCCCGGGTTCGAAGAGCTTTCCTGACCGAAGCTAATACCGAGTGAGGGAGCGATCGGGGAGGCTTTAAAACCCCCCGATCTGTGTCCCCTGGTTCCCCCACACAAACCCACCCCCACCTCCAGCCCCCGATCTGTGTCCCCTCCCCCAACCCCCCCAACCCCACCCCTACCTCCAGCCCCCGATCTGTGTCCCCTGCCCCCACCCCCCACCCCCAGCCCCCGATCTGTGTCCCCTGCCCCCCACCCCCCACCCCCAGCCCCCGATCTGTGTCCCCTGCTCCCACCACCACCCCCAGCCCCCGATCTGTGTCCCCTGCTCCCACCACCACCCCACCCCCCACCCCCAGCCCCCGATCTGGGTCCCCGTGGGTTAGGGGTACTCCTTGACGGGGGCGGGGGGGGGGGGGGTGTCTGGTTGGGGGAGTACTTCGCTGCGGAAGAGAATCTGGGGAATTTTTTTATGATATGTGGTGTGTGTGTGTGTGTGGATGTTTGTTTGGGTATGGATGGATGGATGTGCGTGTGTGTTTGTGTGTGTGTGTGTGCGTGCGTGTGTGTGTGTGTGTGTGTGTGTGTGTGTGTATGTGTATGTGTGTGTGTTTGAGTGTGTGTGTGTGTGTGTGTGTTTGTTTGTGTGTGTGTGTGTGTGTGTGCGTGTGTGTGCGTGTTGTGCCTGTGTGTGCCTGTGTGTGTGTGTGTGTGTGTGTGTGTGTGTCTGTGTGTGCGTGTATGTGTGTAAGTGTGTGTGTGTGTGTGTAGGTATGTGTGTAAGAGGGGAAAAAGACGAGTACATACACATCCACGAACAGAAAGGAAACGAGAAAATGGGAGATAAGAAAAACGACCATAAAGCAAAGAGCAATAGGACGAGATTACCCCGAGAGATTAAAAAGAAAAGGGTTCAAAGAAATTGAAGAAGAGAATCTCACAAAAACCGAAAATTTGGAAAAGCGTGGAAAGCGGAGGGAGAGAACGGGAAAAGAAAGATTATGAAGAATAAAGAGACAAGACCTGATAGAAAACGAAATGGAAAAGGAACAAGAAAGGACTCGAAATGGCAAAAAAAAAAAAAAAAAAAAAGACGCCAGAAGAAATAAGAAAATAAAAAAAAAACGGTAAATGAAAAAAGAAAAAAGAAGAAAGCGTGTAAAGAAGTCTTCGAGAAAGAAAAATATAAGATGTCAAAAAAGCCCCCTCGTATTTCTTCAAGGCAAGCGCCCGTTCTTGCGCCGCCTTGCCTGCCTTCGCCGCGTCCTCTTCGACTCCTGGCCTCCTCCCCTCCCCCCCTTTCCCCTCCTTCCCCCTCCTTTCCCTCCCCTTCCTCTCCTCCCTTTCCTCCCCATCCCCTCCCCGCCTTTCCCTCCCCATTCCCTCCCCTCCTTTCCCCTCCCCACCCCTCCCCACCTTCCTCCTCCCCTCCTTTCTCTCCTCCCCTCCTCCCCCTTAACCCTAGTCCTTCCCTCCATCTCCCCCTCCCCCTCTACCCCCATCGAATCCAACCCCCAATCTCTTCCTCTATCTCCCCATCCCCGCTTTCCCTTACCCTCCCCCTCCCCCAGAGTTCATAACCCCCTTTTATTTCTTGTCTCCCCTCCCCTCATTTAACCCCCTTAAACTCCCTTAAACCCCTTTAAACCCCCTCCCCCTCTCTCTCTTCCCCCTCATACAATTCCCCCATCTCCCTCACTCCCCTGAATTAACTCCTTCCCCCTTTATTCCCTTTCTTCCTTTTCCCTCAATCCCCCCCCCCCCCTCTTCCTCCCGAATCCAACCCTTAACTCTTATCTCCTTCTCTTTTCTTCCTTTCCTTTATTCCTCCTCTTCTCCGTCTTACTATTATCTTTATTCTTTCCAGCCTTCCTTTCCCCAAATTCCTAAAAAAAATTCCATCTTTCTCTTCCCTTAACCCAACTTCCTTCTTCTCCTCTTTCGTCTCTCTCTCTCTTCCTTTTTTCGTCTCCGTCTTTCTTTCATTCTTTGGCTTCTATTCCACTTCCCTTTTTCTCTATCTCTGCTACCACTTCCCCTTTCGCTTATCATCTTTATCCTTATCCGTTCCCCCTCCTCCATTCTTCCTTTATCCCCATCACCCTCTAATTCCACTTTTATCTCCATTTCTCCCTCCCTCCTTCAGTTCACTTTCCCTTCTCCTTCCCCTCTACCTCCTCCTCCTTTTCTTTCTCTCCTACCTCTTCCTCCTCTCCCTCCCCCTCTATCTCCACTTTCATCTGCATTTCTCCCTCCCTCGTTCATTTCACTTTCCCTTCTCCTTCCCCCTCCCCCCCTACCTCCTCCTCCTCCTCCTCTCCTTTCTCCTCTACATCTTTTTCCTCTCCCTCTCCCTCCCCCTCTATCTCCTCTCTCGCTTCTCTTCCTCCTTCTCTTTTCTCTTCCTTCTTTCTCTTTTCGCTTTCTCACACTACCTTCTTCTCTACTTTCCCCTCTTCCTCCATCTCTTCCTTTACCACCTTCAAGGCCGGCTTCCACCTCTTATCCTTCTCTTTATCTTTCTTTTCGTCTCCTTCCCTTTCTACCACTTTCTCGTTCCATTTCCCTAACTACCTCACAGCACCTTTAGATCCTAATCTTCCTCCTCCACTTCCTTCTACTTTCACTTACACCTCCCCCCTTCCCCACCATTTGCTTCTCCTTCTCCCTCACTACCTTGAGCTGTCCCGTTATCTCTTTTTTCTACCTCTCACTTCTCTACTAATTCCATCCCCATCTTTAGTTTCTTCTTTCCTACACTTGCCCCTCCCCCTTCTCAACCTCCAACTCCATCCCCACTAATTCTCTTTCTTTCTCTTCCTTTCCACTCCCACTTTTTTCCCCGCCACTTCTACCTCTCCCCTTCTTCCGTACACCCAACACTTCACCCTCTCCCCTCCCTCTCCACCCCAACCCCCTTCCACACCCCTACCTCCATCCCCACCCCCCGTTTCTTTCTCTCGCTTCCCTCTCCACCACGACTTCCATCACTTCTCCCTCTCGCTTCCACCGCCTCCACCCCCGCCTCCACCTCCACCCCCACTTCCACCTCCACCCCCACCCCCACCCCTACCCTTCCACCTCCAACCCCAACCCCTACCCCCACCTCCACCCCCCACCACCAACCCTACCCCCACCTCCAACCCCACCCCTCCAACCCCCACCTCCACCCCTACCCCCACCGCCTCCACCCCCACCCCTTTGCCCACCCCCACCACCCCCACCTCCACATCCCAGCCACGGAATCGAACGAAGCAAAACTTTCCCGAGTCCCGAGGGTCTCCGTGCAATGGCGTACTGGAATACATCTTGGAGGATCTTGAAGACAACTTTGCCTGCATCGCCGAGTGTCCCCGCCTCTCCGGTGTGACTGAAGTGCGAATAAGTTACGAAAAATGAAAATATATCAAAGGTACTTTTGTTGTAGTAGATGATGTTGTTTTTGTTGTTGTTATTGTTGTTTTTCTCCTCTATTATTGAGATATTTGTCTATTTTTTTCTCTTTTTTATTTTTTTTTTTATATTTTATTTATTTTATCTTTTTCATTCATTTTTATTTTCTTTGTCAAGGTAGTCCATAGAGATAGATAGATATAGATAAATAAATATTGATGTGATAGATAAATATAGATAGACAGGTAGGTAGATGGATAACCAGACAAATAGTTGAAAGAGTAGATAAACAAGAATTGATAGAGAGTGCAGAAGAGAGAGAGAGAGAGAGAGAGAGAGAGAGAGAGAGAGAGAGAGAGAGAGAGAGAGAGAGAGAGAGAGAGGGAGAGAGCGAGAGAGAGAGAGAGAGAGAGAGAGAGAGAGAGAGCGAAAGAGAGAGACAGAGATAGAGAGAGAGAAAGAGAGTGAGAGAGCGAGAGAGAGAGAGAGAGCGCGAAAGAGAGAGAAGAGACAGACAGACAAACAGACAAAAAAAGAGAGAGAGAGAAGAGACAAACAAACAAACAGACAACCAGACAGACAGGCAGAAAGTAAAAGAGACAGAGAATGAGAAAGAGTCGCCACGTCCTCTCCATTCACCTATTATGTTCATGACCTCAGATTCCGGCAGCTTCCCCCTGACCCGGAGTGGCACGATTCACGTGACCCGCGACCCGTTCCGAGAGAGATTCCTTCGTGGACAATGAGGAGTGACGTTCGGGCAAATAAACAAGCAAATTTGCATATGGAAATGTAAACGCAACGCCCACCCGCATGCACGCAAAGCACGGAAATGCAAAGATAAATTCTCCGCATGAAAATATGCACACATACACAAACATGTGTAGAGATACACACTGTCATACATAAACATTACATACATAAGATGCACAGACAGACATCACGTGTGTAAAGATACACACTGTCATACATACACATTACATACATAAGATGCACAGACAGACATCCTTAGACACTTACACACTCTTACACATACACACCTATTCCTTACACACTCACACATACACACCTATTCCTTACACACTCACACATACACACCTATTCCTTATACACTCACACATACACACCTATTAACATGAATACATAAGGGTAAACAAAGGATAAATACACACACACACGTCTTAAACAAACAAATAAAAGCAACACACATGAAAAGACACCTTTTTTTAATCCAAAGTTTTCAAAAAAAGCTAATTCTATTCACCACCAAGACACCTCGAGACAAAAGGAATAATAGTAATGATTATGAAAGACCAGATAAGACCTCTTCCTCTCCCTACCCATCTTCCTTACACCCTTCCCCCTCCCTTTCTCTACCCACCCTGTACCTACCCCCACTCCCTCTCCTACTACTTCCTTCCTCCTTCTCCCCTCCTTTCCGTCCTCACTCTCCCCACCCCTTCCTCTTCCTCCCTCTTCCTCCCTCTCTCTTCCTCCTCCCCGCCCCCTCCCTCCTCCTCCTCCTCCTTCCACCCCCTCCCTCCCTCCCACTCCCGTCCCTCCCTCCTCCTCCCTTTCCTCCCTCCTCCCTTCCTTCCTCCTCCCACCCCCAACTTCCTCCCTCCTCCTCGTCCCCACTTCCCACCCCTCACCCCCTCCCTCCTCCTCACCCCTGGCCTTCCTTATAAAGCCAATTTTTTATTCATCAAAAGGAAAATGACACAGCAACAATGGAAGCTAAAGCGGCCAAATTCCATCTCATAAAAAGCTCATTCTTTGAAGACAAAGGAGACCATTTTTTTGTCTTTTTTTTGTCTTTTTTTACTTTCTATTTTTTCCTTTCCTTTTTTTTCTTTTTCTTTTTTCTTGTTAATGAAAGGGTAAGGTAGGTCTGCGCCCAACAAGATGTGTGTTCTCCTGAAAGTTGCTTGTGTTGGCGTTAACAAAGGTGAGGCAATGGGGGACGGGAGAAAAGGAGGCAGAGAAAAGATGGAGTAAAAGAAAGGGGATAAAGGAAAGGGAGGAAGAGAGAGAAAGAGGGGGTAAACAGAGATAGAGAAATGGAGAGGGAGGGAGGGTGAGAGAGAGAGAGAGAGAGAGAGAGAGAGAGAGAGAGAGAGAGAGAGAGAGAGAGAGAGAGAGAGAGAGAGAGAGAGAGAGAGAGTGGGAGGGAGGGATTGAGGGAGAGAGAGAGAGAGAGAAAGAAAGAAGAGAGAGAGAGACAAGACAATGAAGAATGAAGGACATTCTTATATATATTTATTATTATTATTATTATATATATATATATATATATATATATATATATATATATATATATATATATATATATATATATTATCATTATGAAAAAAGATAAATGCTATGAAAAACCTATGAAGAAATAAAAAAACTAAATAGAAAATGAAGAAGGAGACGGATAACATAGAGTGAAAAGAAGAAAAGAAAAAAGAGAATAGCACTAATTGTGACAAATGGAGACAAGAAAAGATGGGAAGAACAAGAGACAAACAGCCAAAGAGACACAAAAAGAAATAGACAGTGAAACGAGAAAAAACAAACAAAGAATATAAAATGCAACAAACACAAACAAACAGACAACCAGAGAAAATAAAAATGTATAGAAAAGAGAACGACATAAAGAGTAAAGACTCCTTGGTTTCCTCATAATTAGAAAACCAAGGCTCTCATTGTGGATAGATGACAATCTTAAAAAAAAAGAAAAAAAAGACTGTGGAGATGACTTTAGTTTCTTTCTCAGTTCATTTGTATGATACTTACATACACATACACGCACGGATGTACATAAGATCTCACATACACATACATGCACGAATGTACATAAGATTTCACATACAGATGCACACGTATACATACATAAATAAAAGATGCAGTCACACACACAAATGTCTAAAAGAAAAAAAAAAGACAAGGAAAAAGGGTGGAGATGAGGAAAGGAGAATGATATTAATAACAATGATAGTAATGATCATTATCATGGTAATAACAAAAACAGCGATATTGAGAGTAATTTTGATAATGATAATAACAATATATAGATGATAGAGAGAGGGAGGGAAGGAAAGAGAGAGAGATAGCAATATTTATGACAATGATAGTAATAATGATGATGATAATGATGATGATATTAATCATGATAATGATAATAATGCTGTAGTGATATTGATATTGATAATTAGAATAATGATAATGGTAATATTGATAACAATAATAAAAGCAGTAACAACAATAATAAAAGTAATAAGCATGATAATGGTGATGACAATAGCAATGACAATAATAGAATGATGATGATGATAATGATAAATAATATTATAGTAACAATAATGATGATAATATGATAATGAAAATGACAATAACAACAGTAACAATACCAGTACTAATAATGATAATTATAATAATGTTAACGATGATAATGATAATAGTATTATAATGATAGTCATAATAATAACCATGATAATTATACTTATAGTCATAATGATAATGTTGATGATGCTGATGATAATCATAATATCAGGAATGATAAGAATGATGA
>NC_091575.1:26484994-26487494 GCF_042767895.1 Penaeus vannamei
AAAGAGAACAGGCGACAGGAGGTAGGAGAAGAGAAGCAAAAGAGGGAAAGAGGGCGAAAAAAACGAAGAGAAGAGGACGAGCGACAGCCTTGATTGTAGCAAACGCGAAAGGGGACGGAGATATATAGAAGAAGAAGCAACAGAGGAAAAGAGGGAGAAAAAAAAGCAGAGAGATCAGGAGACAGGAGGTAGAAGAGAAGAAGCAAGAGAAAGAGAGAAAGAAAAAAAAAACAGAAAGAGAGGACAGGCGATAGTGTAGTAAACGCGAAAGGGGACGGAGATAGAGAAGAAGAATCAAAAGACAAAGAGAGAGAAGAAAAAGGAGAAGAAGCAAAAGAGGGAAAGAGGGCGAAAAAAAAACAGAAAGAGAGGACAGGCGACAGGAGGTAGAGGAGAAGAAGCAAGAGAGGAAAAGAGGGAGAAAAAAACAGAAAGAGAGGACAGGCGACAGTGTAGTAAACGCGAAAGGGGACGGAGATAGAGAAGAAGAATCAAGAGAGAAAGAGAGAGAGAGAAGGAAAAAAAGCAGAGAGGACAGGTTACAGGAGGTAGAGAAGGAGAAGCAACAGAGGAAAAGAGAGAAAAAAAAAGAGAGGACAAGAGACAGGAGTTAGAGAAGAAGAAGCAAAAGAGAAAGAGAAAGAGAGAGAGAGAAAAAAACAGAAGGAGGACAGGCGACAATGTAGTAAACGCGAAAGGGGTGCAAAGTGAAGACAAACACTACAGGATCTCGTTTGACATTCCGTCCTCATGTCGGTCTGAGTTCTGGCATGAGGAGGAAGGTGTCTCTGTTTTCATTTTTATTTCTATTATTCATAGCATTGCTGTGCTTTTTATTCATTGCTAATTCACTCGACTATACGGACACACATGCAGACTCATTTATCTATTTTCATTATCATTTTTGTTATTCATAGCATTACTGTTTTTTTTTTTATTATTCATTGGTAACTCACTATGTAGACAGATAGATAGATAAATGGTTTGATTGAGTGATTAATATATGTGTGTGTGTGTGTGTGTGTGTGTGTGTGTGTGTGTGTGTGTGTGTGTGTGTGTGTGTGTGTGTGTGTGTGTGTGTGTGTGTGTGTGTGTGTGTGTGTTTGTCTGTATACGCGCGTGGGTGTGTAAAGGAATAAACATATTAATCAGTATATCTTCATAAACCAACAACCCAATCCAAATACAAACACATCCAAAGCATAAACATAACTTCAAGATTTAAATATTTAAAACCAAAAAAAAAAATCCCCAAAACTTCCTTTCGGAAATCTAAAAAAAAAAGAAAAAAAGAAAAAAAAAAGGATTCGAAAAAGCACATTCATTAGAGTGAAACAAGAGAGCCGGAAGCATTCGTTCCTCAAATACAGGAATTCGTCCTAATTTCAAGAGGGATTCCGATAGTCTTCAGAAGGATCGGATCTCGTATAAGGAATCAGATGCTCCTAATTGTCTTTTTTCTATTTATTTTGATTTATCGTGATGGGATTTAATCGGTTTTATGTGTTTATTGTTTGTGTGTGTGTGTGTGTGTGTGTTATTATCGTGATTATTATTGTTATTATGATTATCTTTTATATTGTTCGAAGTAGGGTTTTTCTATTATTGAAATTATTATTGTTATTATGATTATCTTTTATACCGTTCGAAGTAGGTGTTTATTGTTTTTTCTTTTATTGAAATTATTATTGTTATTATGATTATCTTTTATATTGTTCGAAGTTGTTGTAGTTGTTGTTGTAGTAGTTGTTGTTGTAGTACTAGTAGTAGTATCAGTAGTAATAATAATAGTAGTAGTAGTAGTACTTGTTGTAGTTACTGTAATAACATCAGTGTCCCTTTTGTTGTTCTTTTTGTTCCATCATTATCATCATCTATATCGTTATCATTCCCATCATCGTTATTCAAAACTTAATAGAAGCAGAGAAGAGGAAAAGACAAACAAACATAAAACTCCCGCGCTATTTCACACGACCAAACACCATTCAAAATTCCCGCCAAATTCAAAAAGACAAAATAACAAGCCAACCCAATCGACCAGACTTCAAAGAACCAAAATACAAAAAAAGTGAAAAAAAAAGTGTGAAAAAAGTTTAAGAAATACGAAAGAAAGGTTTAGAGAACAACTAAATTTGAAACATTATAGACATACACCTGTGAGATTCTTGCGTGACGTCATAAAAACGAGATGAATACGAAAAAGGTTAAAAAATACGAAAAAGGTTGAACAGTACGAACAAAGGGTTAAATATACGAGAAAAGGCTTAAGATATACGAAAAAAAAACGTTAAAAGATACCCAAAAAAGGTTCGAGAACAAATAAATTAGAAACATTATTTACATACACCCGTGAGATTCTTGCGTGACGTCACAAAAACGAAATATATACGTAAAAAAGGGTTAAAAAATACGAAAAAAAGGTTTAAAGATATGAAAAAAGGGTTTAAAAATACGAAAAAGGTTTAACAATACGAACAAAGGGTTAAATATACGAAAAAAG
>NC_091575.1:26509994-26514994 GCF_042767895.1 Penaeus vannamei
AAGTGTGGGGTAAGAGTGAAGAGAAAATCATATGAGGAGGTTTGGAGAAGTGTGGGGTAAGAGTGAAGAGAAAATCATATGAGGAGATTTGGAGAAGTGTGGGGTAAGAGTGAAGAGAAAATCATATGAGGAGGTTTGGAGAAGTGTGGGGTAAGAGTGAAGAGGGGAGGGTGAGAAGTGAAGAGAGAGTGATATGTTTTTTTGGGGGGATATGTGGGGCAAGGAGAGGGAGAGAGAGAGGTAAAGAGAGAGTGTCAATGAGAATAGGGGGAAGGTGCGGAGTAAGGAAAAGGAGAGAGAAAGGTAAAGAAAGAATGTCAATGAGAATAGGAGGGAGGAAGAGGGGAAGGTAACGAGAAAGTGGTAGAGGGTAAAAGGGAGAGTGTAGGGTAAGGGAGAGGAAGAGGTAAAGCGAAAGTATCGGAGAAAACAGAGAGAGGGAAGGTGGTCTTGAGTATAGGGAATAGGGAGAGTAGAAGGGTAGGGGAGGGAGAAGGGTAAGGAGGAGAGAGGCGGGGGAAGGGGGGGGGAAGGGTTAGTATTTTTATGGAAGAAGGTCAGAGAAATAACGACATCCTTTTTTTCTTTTTTCTTCTTTACCTCTTTTTTATCTATTTATCTTTTATGTCCTGGCTTTATGGGTATTCTCAGTGGCTTGTATATACAATGCTATATGTGCTTACATATAATCATATCTAAGTCATGCCCATAAGAGAAAGAGAAAAAGAAAATGAGAGAGAGAGAGAGAGAGAGAGAGAGAGAGAGAGAGAGAGAGAGAGAGAGAGAGAGAGAGAGAGAGAGAGAGAGAGAGAGAGAGAGAGACAGACAGACAGACAGACACAGACAGACAGACAGACAGAGAAACAGAGAAAAAAGCCACCAAAAAAGAAATCCACCAAGAGAGACCCAGAGAAACAGAGAAACAGAGAAAGAGAGAGAAGTCACCACACGAGAGACACCCAGACTGACACACATCGCGGGAGTGACGTCAACATATCATATGCAGAAATCCGAGCGAACGTTTGACTAGTCGACCTAAACGTTTTGTTCCAGGAGCCGATATTTCATCATCTAAAAGACACTCCTGGGCCGATGTTGGTCTCACGTGCCGGGCGCGAGTTCATTTGTTCAGCCCTTTCGAGGATTTCCATTCTTGGGACAACTTTTCGTGTGGGAGGGGGGGTCGTGTGTGGGGGTGGAGGGGGGGTGTCTGTGTGTGTATGTGTGTGTGAGTGTGTGTGTGTGTGTGTGTGTGTGTGTGTGTGTGTGTGTATGTGTATGTGTGTGTGTGTGTGTGTGTGTGTGTGTCTTTGTCTGTTCGTATACTTGTCTGTTTGTCTGTTCATTTATGTGTCTGTTCATGTGACCTCGTGTAGCCTGGCTGTTCGCGCGTCTGTCTGTAAGTGTGTCTGTTCATGTGACTGTCTATTCGTATGTCTGTCTATTCATGTGTACGTCTGATCGTAAGTCTCTTTCACCGTGTGTCTGTATTCTCGTGAATTTATCTATACATGCCTTCCTCTCTCTCTCTGACCTTACGTCTGCACTGAAAGAATTAAATTGCTGAATATTTTTTTTAAATAATATTCAGCTGATTTATATCTATACCTCGATCAAAATTCCATCCTGTCATTATCTTCGTTATTCTCTGCACGCAAACTCTGTTATTTGGGCAAAGATATCATTACTATTGGTGTGATGAATAGGTAAGTCTTCATGTCGTATAAGTATGCCATTCTTCAAGGTTCAAAAGGCACACAAACTCCTACGTACATCAATAAACTGACATATGAACGCACTCATAATTCCAGAGAGAGAGAGAGAGAGAGAGAGAGAGAAAGAGAGAAAGAGAGAGAGAGAGAGAGAGAGAGAGAGAGAGAGAGAGAGAGAGAGAGAGAGAGAGAGAGAGAGAGAGAGAGACGGGAGGGGGGGGGGGGGGAGATGATAGAGAGGGAGAGAGAGGTAGTCACTGATAGAGAGAGAGACATACAGACAAACAGAGAGAGAGAGAGAGACAGAGAGAGAGAGAGAGAGGTAGGACGGGCAGAGAGAGAAAGAAAGAAAGAGAGAGAGAGAGAGCAAGAAAAATATATAGAGAAAGAGAGAGAGAGAGAGAGAGGAGAGAGAGAGAGAGAGAGAGAGAGAGAGAGAGAGAGAGAGAGAGAGAGAGAGAGAGAGAGAGAGAGAGAAATATGAAAAGAGAGAGAGAGAAAGTAAGCAAGAGAAATATAAAGACAAAGAAAGAGAGAGAGAGAGAGAAAGCAAGAGAAATATAAAGAAAAAGAAAGAGAGAGAGAGAGAGAAGGGCTCTTACACAAACAGCACAAACCATCTCTTAAGGAAAGGTTGTGTATTTATTTCAAGTGCTCCCCCTCCCTCCCCCTCTCCCTCCCCCTCTGCCTCAGACACACTACTTTAAGTGCATCTTATCATAAACTTGCTTCTCCTTCAGCCATTCAGTTCTGCTCCTTACAAACCCCTCCTCCTCCTCCTCCCCCCTCCCATTCCTTCTCCTTCTCCTCCTCCTCCCTCCCTCTCCTCTTCCTTCTCCGCCTTACGTCCTTTCCTCCTCCTTCTCGTATATATTTCCTTGCTTTCTTCTATTTCTTTTCCTATGCCTCTCTTTTTTCTCCTTTCCTTTCCCCTTCTATCTTCTTCCTTCTTTCCTTCTCTCCGTCCTCCTTTTCCTATTCCTTCACTTCTTCCTCCTCCTCTCTGCCTCCTCTTCTTCCTCCTTCTCTATTCCTTCTCCTTTTTTCTTCCTCCGCCGGTTCATGTTCTCTCCCTTTTTCTTCCTTGTCTTTTATATTCACTCTTTTGCTTGCTCCTTCCCATATTTCGTCTTTCGTTTCTTATCTTGATTTGTCATCTGTTTATTTCTTGTCTCCTTTTTTTTTCTTCTCCGTGTTCTCTTTTATCCTTGTTCTCTTTTTTAATTTTCTTTTTTTCCTTTGTTTCTCCCATCCTGCTTCCTATCCTTGAACCTCCTACATTTTCCTTCTACTCTTCTCCTCCTTCGGTTATCTCCTCCCTATCTCCTCTTTTTCTTCTTCCTCTCCATTATTCACCCTCCTTTTATTTCCTCTTTCCAGTCCCATATTCCAGTAAATTGTCCCTTCCTTCCCATCTCCTTTCTTTTATTCCCTCCTTTTTCTCCTCTTCCCTTCCTTCCTTCCTTTATTCCGTCCTACCTTTTCACAATCTTTTTTTCCACCTCTTGTCTCTCTTCCTTCCGCCTCCTCTTCCCTTCCTTCCTTCCTCTTCCTTCCTTCCTTTATTCCTTCCTACCTTTTCACAATCATTTTTTTTCCACCTCTTGTCTCTCTTCCTTCCACCTCCTCTTTCCTCCCTTCCTTCCTTCCTTTATTCCATCCTACCTCTTCACATTTTTTTTTTTCCCACCTCTTGTCTCTCTTCCTCCCAACTCATATTCTTTATTTATTTATTTTCCTTAAGAGCTCCGACAACCCTCACGTAAATTTAATCCTTAATTTTGTTTTTGGCATTTTGAGTCGCTGAATACCTTGCATCTCGTCACTTTCTTGCCCCCGCCTGCTTGCATTTTATCTCCGTTGCTCGGGCGCTTGTATGTTAACTCGACTTCTGTTTTGTTTCGTTCTTCTTTTCTCTTTCGTTGTCTTTTGTTTCGCTTTTAAAGGGAAGGAAAATAATGTGCGTGTTTGTGTGGATATCTGTGTGTGTGTTTGCGTGTGTTTGTGTGGATATCTGTGTGTGTGTGTGTTTGTGTGGACATCTGTGTGTGTGTGTTTGGAATGCTGTTTCTGTATGTGTGTGTGTTTTCTCTCCTTCTTCCGCCTTCCTCTTCCTCTGACAGTCCCTCCCTCTTTCTCTCGTCTTCGCTAATTCCCTCTTTTATCACGTCACCCTTCTTCTGATAACCGCATATTTTCTATCATCCTTTTCTCCCCTCTTCTTCCTCTCTTTTTTTTCTCTATTTCTCTTTCGACTCACCTCCGCCTCGGTATGTGAACGAAGAGAATCCTTAGAACATCTAATTATAATGCAGTCCTCGTTCACATCCTTTTTTTCCTCTCTCTCTCTCTCAACGTTATTGTCTTTCTCTCTCCTTCTCTCTCCTTCTCTCTGTCTGTCCCCCTCATTATCTGGTTCTTTTGTCTTCCTTTTATCCTTCTCTCTCTCTTCCTCATAGCTGTGCCTTTACCAGGTTATAAATGCCTCCACTTTTTCAGTCTTTATTTCTCTTGTTAATTGTCTGGTTCACTTATTTAATCCTTATCTATGCGATTTGATTTGCATTCTGAAACGTAAGCGTAATCATAATCATAATTTTAGTGTTGTTGTTTATCTTATTACTATGGTTGTCGTTTATTTTGTTGTTTATCTTATTGCAGTTTTTGTCGTTTATTTAGTTACTATTGTTGTTGTTGTTTTTGTTATTGTCATTATCATTATCTTCTATTTTGGGATTATGATTATTGTCATTATCATCGTTATTGTTATTGTTATCATTGTCATTACTATCATTATTGTTATTACTATCATTATCATTATTATTCTGTGTTACTGTTGCTTCAGTATTACTGTTACTAGGAGGAGGATGGAGTAGGAGGAAGAGGAGATAGAGGAGGAGGAAGAAGATGGGGAAGAAGGGATATAATAAATAAAAAGGAAGATGATGATGATGAAGAGGAGAATTATAAATGGAAAGAGGAAAAGGAAAAAGAGAATGAAGAAATGGAGGAGGAGGAAGAAAAAGAAAAAGAAGGGAAGAAGAAGAAGGAGAAACAAATAGAAAAGTAGGAGGAAGAGGAAACTGAGGAAAAGGAGAAGAAGCGGAGGAGGAGAAGAAAAGAAGTAGGAGGAGAATGAGGAGATAAAGGAGAAATATCATGATTTTTTAATACTTTTACCTCAACTTCCATAAGGGGAAAGAGTAAAAAGAGGAAGCGGACAATAAGGAGATGGAGGAGGAGAGGACGAGGAGAACGAAACGAAAGAGGAAGAGAAGTGTAGGAGGA
>NC_091575.1:26517565-26522565 GCF_042767895.1 Penaeus vannamei
AGGAGTGTGTCTATACATCTGCAACTGTGAATATATAAACCTCTCTGTTCTGTGTTTGTTTGTGTTTGTTTGTTAGGTTCATATTTCAGTGCATATAACTTCCACTCCGACTGAGACAAGAGCAGAAAACACATCCACGGGAGCATGTCCATCCTAGTCTGAACATGTACAGGAACATTTCAATAAAAAAAGAGAAAGAAAAAGAAAAAAAGAAAACAGAAAAACAGGAGGGTTTAAACACAAAAATAAAAGGAATGGAAAATCAACGCTGAAAAATCGCCGGCAGCTAAGTAGTATACATATGAAGAAGAAAAAGAAGAAAATTATGTATATTCAAAACATAATAATAAATAAATAAAAATAAATAAATCTTGCGTTACCAAAAAAAAAATCTGTTATTCCTTTTTTCTTCCAATTCTGCTTCCTGTTATCAGATTTTTTTTCTCTCTTTTTTTAATAAGCTCTTTGTGATAGCTCTCACTCCCTCCATTCGAACCGTTCACAGCCCTTACATAATTCCCCTCATATATATGCTAAGCACATGTAAATCTTGTGAATATAAGCACACTCACTGCCTATATATCCATCATTCTGTGATTTTATTGCATATTTGTATTAAAAAGAAAGCGGAAAAATGTAATACGGACAATACTGAAGTAAAGATTTGGATGGCAAATGATCCTCGTGTCTAGATAATTGCAGCTGCTCACCTTGGATTGTCAGATTAGCATGTGTTATTATCATGGTTGCCTAGAGATATTTACATTTCGTCTTTCTCCATGTTTATGTTTAACATTGATTTGCTTCTCTGTCTGTCTGTCTGTCTGTCTGTCTATCTGTCTCTGTCTATCTGTCTATCTGTCTCTCTCTCTGTCTGTCTGCCTCTTTCTCTCTCTCTCTCTGTCTCTCTCTCTCTGTCTCTGCCTCTCTCTCTCTCTCTCTCTCTCTCCCTCTCTGTCTCTCTCTCTCTCTGTCTCTCTCTCTCTCTGTCTGTATCTCTCTCTCTCTCTCTCTCTCTCTCTCACTTTCTCTCTCTCTCTCCTTCTCTCTCCCTCTTTCTCCTCCTATCACTTTCTCTCTCTCTCTCTCTCTCTCTCTCTCTCTCTCCTTCTCTCTCTCTCTCTCTCTCTCTCTCTCTCTCTCTCTCTCTCTCTCTCTCCTCTATCTCTATCTCTATCTCTATCTCTCTCTCTTTCTCTCTCTCTCTCTCCTGTCTCTTTCTCTCTCTCTCTCTCTCCTGTCTCTGCGTCGCTCTCTCTCTCTCTCTCCTTCGTGTCTCTCTCTCTCTCTCTCTCTCTCTCCTTTCTCTCTCTCTCTAGCTCCCGCCCCCCCCCCCCCCCCCCCCCCCCCCCCCCTCCCTTCCCTCCCTCGTCTCTCTCTCTCTCTCTCTTCCCTCAACAAATGGTAGCTTGCGAATTCCTCCCACCATGATATACGAGGTATTGGTAGCGAATTCAAAGTCTGCGGTCCTGGCATACCATATTTCATTACCTCACCGGACAAGGACAAATTATTCATAGCAATGGCTGTTGCAAATCACCGTCAAACGACCATTTTCGGTCTGATGGTATTTTGGGAGGGAAGATAATATTCTGCAACACGTGTTCGTGATGGAATTTAGGGTTTTTTTGTTGTGCCATGTCAGGGAAAATGTTAAGAAACCTAGTATACTTCTTTTTATCGCACTACTATGTTCGATGTGTTTTTTGTTTGTTTGTTTGTTTTTTTTAATATAAAACGATGATAGATAGATTCCTGTGGTTTGTAGTTGTATTTTGCACTTACCTATGCTTACATTTTATTATTTTTTATTCGTTTCTAACCCAAACCACATTCCTCGTTTTTTCTTTCTTTTTTCTTTATGTCAACTTTTATTCAAGTTCTTACCCCAAACCACATTTATCACTCTTTCTTTCTTTCTTGATTTTAATTTCTCTTTCTTCTAAAATTCTCTTTATCGATCCTTAAGTTCACCCGTGTCCAGGCGCCGCTCCCTTCCCTCTCCCTGAGTAATCCCCGAGATCTCAAAACCCAGGAATTCCACACGTCAAAACTGATAGATGACGCTGCTTTGGCCGCCCTCACGCACACGCAATCCATAAAGCTCACTCACACTCACCCTCACCCATGCACCCACACTCACACTTGGCGCACTCAATTTACCCTTAACCACGCACTCACACTCACACTTCGCGCACTCAACCTACCCTTACCCACGCATCCACACTCACCCACGCAATCCATGAAGATCATACAATCCATTTTCACCCATGCACCCACACACTCACTTCGCTCACTCAACCAACCCTCATCCAAGCAATCCACACGCAACCCACATAGCTCACTCAACCCATCCCATCCACATAAAGCCTTCCTCTCAACCACGCATCCACATACCATCCACACGCCCACAAGTTCAACCCGTCCCTCACAATCTCTCTCTCTCTCTCTCTCTCTCTCTTTCTCTCTCTCTCTCTCTCTCTCTATCTCTCTATCTATCTATCTATCTATCTATCTATCTATCTATCTATCTATCTATCTATCTCCTCTCCTCTTCCCTCCCTCTCCTCCCTCTTCTCCTTCCCTCTCTCTCTCTCTCTCTCCTCTCTCTATATATATCCTCTCTCCTCCTCCCTCTCCCTTCCTCTCTCCCTCCCTCTCCTTCCCCCCCTTCCTCCCTCCCTCCCTCCCTCCCTTCCTCCTCCCTTCCTCTCTCTCCCTCCCTCCCTTCCTCCCTCCCTCTCCCTCTCTCTCTCTGTCTCCTCCATCTGCCGCGCGTCCTGGGTCCATAATAACACAATAACAACATATGTGGGATTATTGCGAGAGGTGGACCTTCGTGGTGGGGATGTTGGGGGTCGAACGGGATCCCCTCCTCCTTCTCCTTGACCAGAAGGGCGGAGAACCCGTGTTTGGGCAGGGGGTCGTTGAGAGCGGAGTTGTGTTCTTGGAGGTCATTATGGGGTGATGGCAGGTGGAGGTGGGTGAGAGGTATTGGGTGGATATGGTGGTGGGTGAGGGTGGTGTTGATGGTGGTGGTGAGGGTGGTGGAGGTGGTGAGGGTGGTGGTGGTAGTGGTGGTGGTTGTGGTGGTGATAGTGGAGGTGGTGGTGGAGATCAAGCTGATGGTGATATTATTATTGATGTTGCAGGTGTTGTTATTGGTGATGGTGATAAGGATGTTGTTGGTTGTAATGGTGTTGATGATGCTGTTTCAGAATGGGTTATTGTTGCCGGTGTTTTCTTAGTGTTTTGGTGATGTGATGTCTATTGTTTTTGATGGCGGTGGTGATGTTGATGGTAGTAGTGATGATGTAATGGTGTTGTTGTTATTAATGTTGCAATTATTGTTGTCGATGATGTTGTTTTTAAGTGTGTTATTACTGCTGTTTCTCTCTCTCTCTCTCTCTCTCTCTCTCTCTCTCTCTCTCTCTCTCTCTCTCTCTCTCTCTCTCTCTCTCTCTCTCTCTCTCTCTCATCTCTCTCTCTGTTTTTCGTTCTTTTTCTTTTTTAAAGGTGTAGGGTAAAAGGAGAGGCAGGTAAACTTGGAGGAAAAAGGAAGATGAGAGAATAGGACTGGAAGGTGGAACGAAAGATAGAACGCAAAAGAGATTGGGGATTGGGGGAAAGAGGCCGGAAGATGACGATGGAGGGACGGGATTAGCGACGAATTAACAGAAAAATGAGAGAGATTGAGAAACGAAGGGAGATCGGAAAGAGAGAGAGAGAGGGGAGGTGGGAAGGAGGGAGGGAGGATAGGAGAGGGAGGAGGATAGGAGAAGAAGATGAGTAGGGAGGGAAAAGAGGAGTGAGAGAGCAGAGAGAGAAAGAGAGAGAGTAGAGAGAGAGGAAATAGAGGAAGATGAGTAGGGAGAGAAAGAGAGAGAGAGAGACAAAGAGAGAGAGAGAGGAGGAGGAGGAGGAGGAGGAGGGGGCAAAGGAGAGAGACAGAGAGAAGGAAGAAGGGAAAAGGATACAGAAAGAGGTAAAGAAAAAAAACAGAGAGAGTGGGGGGGAGGGAAGGAAGAGAGAGAAGGAGGAACGGAGAGAGGGAGAAAAAAAGAGAAACTATGAATAGTAAACACATAATAGGTAACAAAACGAAGAGAGGAGAGACAGACGATAAAACGAATGCAAATATCCTTTGCCGAAGTTACAAAATTCAACGCAACTTTCTTTTCATTTACATAATAAAGTTTGACCGAAGCACCAAAGGAGCAAGATTGCCTGTACTAGTAATAGTTTCTGAAGTATCTCTATTGCATTCGCTTGATACAAGGAAGTTCTCGACGGAAGCAATTCCTTCGGTAATCTCATTCAAGTTTTTTTTTAGAATAGGCCTATCTATTTCTATGATTGGTAATTTTAGTTTTTAGAATAGGCCTATCTATTTCTATGATTGGTAAAAAAGGGAATTTTCGTGAACTTTTATAGCACAGGACTAAGTACACGTAAGCGATTCCTTTAGTAATCTAATTTTGAATTCCAAAAATGGGCATATCTTTTTTTTCTATGATTATTAATGAAGGAAATATACATCTTTTATAACATGGAACTATGTACACGTAAGCGCAAGGTTTGAATATTAACAGATATATATATATATATATATATATATATATATATATATATATATATATATATATATATATATATATATATATATATATATATATATATATATATATACATATATATATATATATATATATATATATATATATATATATATATATATATATATATATATATACATATATATATATATATATATATATATATATATATATATATATATATATATATATATATATATATATATATATATATATATATATATATATATATATATATATATATATATATATATATATATACGCTGTTTAGTGGTTTCTGTTGTCTATTTCTGAATAGGACTTTGAGCGAATGAATCTATATTAGTAAAGTAGAGGGTAGATAGGTAGAAAGATAGAGAGAGAGAGATGTGTGTGTGTGTGTGT
>NC_091575.1:26550065-26552565 GCF_042767895.1 Penaeus vannamei
CCCTTTCTGTCTCTTGTTGTTGTAAGTACCCTCTCTCTCGCACACTATGTCTGTCTGCCTGTCTGTGTATCTCTGTCTCTCTCTTTCTATCTGTATTTCTTTTGTTCTCTATATCTGCCTCTCCCTCTCTCTCTCTCTCTCTCTCTCTCTCTCTCTCTCTCTCTCTCTCTCTCTCTCTCTCTCTCTCTCTCTCTCTTCTCTCTTTCGTTATCGAAAGTGAAGGGAAGAGAGAGAGAATAAAAGAGAGGGGGTAAGGGAGGTAAGAATAAGAGAGAGAGGGAGTCTAGTTTGAAAGCTGAGAGAGAGAAGGAGAGAGAGAGAGAGAGAGAGAGAGAGAGAGAGAGAGAGAGAGAGAGAGAGAGAGAGAGAGATAAAGACAGACAGAGAAAGAGAGAAAGACAGAGACAAAGAGAAAGAGAGAGACTGAGGGAACAAAAGAAGAGACGGGAAGGCATTGTTAGAACAGCATAAAGTTGTTAGCGTTCTAATATTTTCTTCATCAGGTCCATTAGCTAGTTCGGGCGTTTAACACAGGCTATCCAGGCAAGCTATATTTTCCAGACTTCCCGACCGAATTCAAGCACAAAAAAGTTGTTGTTTTTTTACTTTTCTTTAATTATCAGTTAGGTTACATTAACTTAAAGTTGCTTTTGTTTTTGTTTTTTTGTGTCTCAGATTGGGAATAAAGTTGTTGTTTGTTTTTTTGTTTCCTTTTTCCTAATTTCAGGTATCTATTTGTCTTTTATTACGGTCTGTTTGCTTCTCTTTCTCTCTCTCTCTCTCTCTCTCTCTCTCTCTCTCTCTCTCTCTCTGTGTCTCTCTCTCTCTCTCTCTCTCTCTCTCTCTCTCTCTCTCTCTCTCTCTCTCTCTCACTCTCTTTCGCTCGCTCTCGGTCTCTCTCTACTTTATTTTTCAGTTGCGCTTTCTCTTTCTTTAACTTATTTCTCTTTAATTGCTTCTCCATTTTCTTTCACTTCTGCCTCCATTTCTGCTCTTTCTCTTTTCCTTCTCTTAATTCCTTTTTTTTTTTTTCTTTCTTTCTTTCTTTCTTTTCCTTCATATTTTTAAATCATTTTCCTCTCTTTCCCTGTACATGTATTTTGATTTTCTTTAAAAAAAAATTTGCCTTACTAAATTTCTTACATTTTTATCTTGCATTTTCTTTACATTTTCTTTTCCAATGAGATCTTACCAATTAAATCGAAGGATCTTGGATTACAGTTTTAGGCCTACACGAACGAGAAAGAAATGCAATTAAGAGAATGACCCGCATCTCGGATTTCCTATGATACGACGAAGAAGAGGAATGGAAAAGACTGATGATGGTGGGAATAGAGCGAAATTTGAAGAAAGGAAGACGAAGAAGATTAAGACATGGTGAATTGAAGGTAAGAATGAAAGAGGAAGGTGAGGGAATTAAGATGGAAAATAGGAGAAGCAAGAATGAAAAATGATAAGAAGAAACAAAACGGATGCGTTTGAAACTAAAATAAACACATATACATACACACGCACACACACTCATACACACACACACACACACACGCACACACACACACACACACACACATACACACACACACACACACACACACACACACACACACACACACACACACACACACACACACACACACATATACATATATATATATATATATATATATATATATATATATATATATATATATATATATATATATATATATATATATAAATATATATATATATATATATATATATATATATATATATGTATTTATATATATATATATATATATATACACACACATACATATATATAATAGGAAAACCGTGTCGGAAATTAGGCCTAAACGTCTCATCAACTTGAAACCACGCGCAGTTTTTCTTCCAAGGCATTTCCCAGGAGTCTCCCTTTACGCCAAGACTTATCAGAATAAAGGGTCAAGCTGCAACCCTTTTCATTTAAGAAAGAACAAAACAGGATCTGTGTGTGTAATTATTTCTCTCCCTTTCTCTCTCTCTCTCCCTCTCTTTTTCTCCGTCGCTTTGTCTCTGGGTGTCTCTGGGTGTTTGTGTCTTTGTTTCTCTCTCTGTCTCTGTCTGTCTGTCTTTCTTTGGTTTGTCTTTTTTTTTTCTTTTTTTTTCTCTCTCTCTTTCCTTCGGTCTTGTCTTCTCTCTTTCTCTTTGCTTCTCTCTCACTTTCTCTTTCTCTCTCTCTCTCTCTCTCTCTCTCTCTCTCTCTCTCTCTCTCTCTCTCTCTCTCTCTCTCTCTCTCTCTCTCTCTCTCTCTCCCTCTCTCTCTCTCTCTCTCTCTCTCTCTCTCTCTCTCTCTCTCTCTCTCTCTCTCTCTCTCTCTCTCTCTCTCTCTCTCTCTCTCTCTCTCTCTCTCTCTCTCTCTCTCTCTCTCTCTCTCTCTCTCTCTCTCTCTCTCTCTCTCTCTCTCTTTCCCTCTACCTCTCTTTTACTTCCTGTTTTATTTCTTTTCCGCTTGGGTAGAGAAACTTAATGGAACTTG
>NC_091575.1:26572565-26575065 GCF_042767895.1 Penaeus vannamei
TTCACTCCTCTCCCCTTTTCCCTCTCCCTGTCCCATCCTCTATCTCTCTCTTCCCCTTCACTCCTCTCCCCTTTCCCATCCTCTATTTCTCTCTTCCCCTTCACTCCTCTCCCCTTTCCCTTCTCCCCTTTCCCACTCTCTATCTCTCTCTCTTCCCCTTCACTCCTCTCCCCTCATCTAAAGCCCCTGTACGGTACTATAGTTTTATACGTTGGATCGTGTTATCTATTTACACAGTATCGACTAGACACAAACAAGAATAAAGTCTGGACGCGGAGGTATTGACGTATATACACATGTGTATAAGTGTGTCTTTTTCTGTCTATTTTTGTGAAGAGAGGGAGATGGAGAGAGGGGATGTAGGATGGAAGGAGGAGGGAGAGGGAAGGAGAGGGAAAGAGAGGGAAGGAGGGGGAGGGAGAGGGAAGGAGAGGGAGAGGGAAGGAGAGGGAGAGGGACGGAGAGGGAGAGGGAAGAGAATAGAGAAGGGGGAGAGAGAGAGAGAAGGAGTGGGAGGGAGAGAACAGAGAGATAGAGGGAGAGAGAGAGAGAGAGAGAGAGAGAGAGAGAGAGAGAGAGAGAGAGAGAGAGAGAGAGTGAGGGAGGGAGGGAGGGAGGGAGAGAGAGAGAGAGACAGACAGACGAACATGACAGACAGACAGGGGGTGAGAAAGAGAGAGAGAAAGAGTAAGAGGGAGAGAAAGAGAGAGAGTAGAGGAGAGAAAGAGAGAGAGAGACAGAGAGAAAGAAGAGAAAGAAAGAAAGAGAGAGAGAGAGAGAGAGAGAGAGAGAGAGAGAGAGAGAGAGAGAGAGAGAGAGAGAGAGAGAGAGAGAAAGAGAGAGAGAGAGTAAGAAGGGAGAGAGAGGGAGAGAGAGAGAGAGAGAGGGAGAAAGAAAGAGAGAGAGAGAGAGAGAGAGAGTAAGAGAGAGAGAGAGAGAGAGAGACCCTCCCCCACTTACAGTAACGTTCAGTCATTTATTAAGCCAAAGGAGCATCTGGGAGCTATGATGGTAAGGGAAAGTAGAAGCGAGTAAAAGAGGGGAAGAGGAGGGGAAAGAGAGAACAGAGGGGAAAAGTGGAAAGTAGAGAGATCGAGAAGAAACAAGATCAGAAGGGTGGAGGGGAAAATGGATTAAAATAAGAGAAGAGAGACAGAAGAAAATAAAGAGAAATGATAGTGAAAGGAAAAAGAAAATCGCGATGAAAAAAGATAGTAAGAATACGTATACAAAGAAAGACTAAAAATGAAAAAAGAAATAAGATCAAATAAAAGAGGGAGAAGAAGGGAGAAAGACACTGGAAATTGGCCAGTGGGAGGGGAAGAGAGGGAGAGGGGGAAGGGGAAGAGAGGGAGAGAGGAAGGGGGAAATACAGGAGTAGAGGGTGTGGGGTGGGGAGAGGGAGAGGCAGGGTGAAGTACAGGAGTAGATGGGGTGGGGAGGAAAGAGGACGGGGGGGAAGAAGAAGAGTGGGAGAGAGACAGGGGGAAGTACAAGAATAGATGGGGTGTGGAGGTGGGGGTGGGGGGAAGAGAAGGGAGAAGAGGCAGGGGGAAGTACAGGAGTAGATGGGGTAGGGGGGAGGTAAGGGAGAGAGGGGGAAGTGGGAAGAGAGAAAGAGAGACAGGGGGAAGTACAGGAATAGATGGGTGGGGTGGGGTGGGGGAAGAGAGAGAGAGAGACAGGGAAGTGCAGGAATAGATGGGGTGGGGGAGAGAGGGAGAGGGGAGGGAGATGCGAGGGAGAGAGACAGGGGGGAAGTACAGGAATAGATGGGGTAGAGGGGGGAGGAGAGAGGGGGAGAGGGAGAGAGACAGGGAGGAAGTACAGGAGTAGAGGGGTGGGTAGGAGGGGGGTGGGAGGGGAGTGGACCAGAACTTCCATGGCCACACTCTGCGGAATTGGCAATATGGCCGCCCTTCATTGGGTCTGCTGGTTCATTCTGCGGGCGTGCGATGTCTCTGTAGATGAGTGTGTAAGGGCGGCCACAGCAGAATTCCTTCTGGGTTTTCTTTGCTTTGGTGTGGCTGCTTGTGGCTGCTTGTTTGGGTTCTTGTTTGTGTGTGAGTGTGTCTGTTGTGGGGAGAGTTGTCTGTTTGTTTTTATGCGTGTTTTCTCTGTGTTTGTGTGCGTGTGTTGTGTAATTTTGCTGTATGTATATGCAGATATATATGTATATATACCTAAGGCGACCACACACGCACAGTATATATATATATATATATATATATATATATATATATATATATATATATATATATATATATATATATATATATATATATATATATATATATATATATATATATATATATATATATATATGTGTGTGTGTGTGTGTGTGTGTGTGTGTGTGTGTGTGTGTGTGTGTGTGTGTGTGTGTGTGTGTGTGTGTGTGTGTGTGTGTGTGTGTGTGTGTGTATATACTGTGTGTGTGTGGTCGCCTTAGGTGGCTCGCTTCTTGTGAGAAGGAGAGTGAATGCACATAGACCAATTTCAC
>NC_091575.1:26577565-26580065 GCF_042767895.1 Penaeus vannamei
TTTTAGTGCCTGGGTCTTTATTATTTTTTCTTCTTCTTTTCTTTTCTTTTTTTCTTGTTATTGTTTAGTGCCTAGGTCTTTATTCTTTTTTATCTTATTTTCTTTTTTTGTTTTTTTCTTTGTTATTTTTCAGTGCCTGAGTTTTTTCTTTTTTATCTTATTTTCTTTTTTCTTTTTTTCTTTGTTATTTTTCAGTGCCTGAGTCTTTATTTTTTTTTTCCTTTTTTTTTTTTTTTATGGGGGGGGGGGTCTAGTTTCAATGCTTATCGTTTGAATTCTAGAGGGAGAAACGCATAAAAAGAAGAAGCAGGCGAAGAAAAGGAAGCTTAAAAGGAAGAGGAAATAAATAAAGAAGGAGAAACTTAAAAAGAAGAAGACAAGGAATAGAAACATAAAGAGAAAAAGAAGCAGAAGAAGAAGCAGATAAAAAGGGAGAAACTTAAAAGGAAGAAGAAGAATGAAGTAGATAAAGAAAAAGAAATGTAAAAGAAGAAGAAAAAGCGGATAAAGAGAGAGAAGCGTAAAAAGATGGAACAAATGAAGGAATCAGATAAAGAAGAAGAGGAAGAAGAAATAATCAGATAAAAAGGAAGAAGCGTAAAAGAAGAAGGAAGAAAAGATAAAGAGGAAGAAGCATAAAACGAAGATGAAACAGATGAAAGAATAAGATAAAGACGAAGAAGCGTAGAAGAAGAAGAAAAAGACGAAGAATAAATCAGATAAGGAGAGAGAATCGTAGAAAGAAGAAGAAGAAAGAATCGGATAAAGAGAGAGAATCGTAGAAAGAAGAAGAAGAAAGAAATCAGATAAAGAGAGAGAATCGTAGAAAGAAGAAGAAGAAAGAAATCAGATAAAGAGAGAGAATCGTAAAAAGAAGAAGAAGAAGAAGAGAGAATCGGATAAAGAGGGAGGGTCGTGGCAGCCGAGGCCAAGCGGACCCCCAAGCACAACAAAAGCCAGGAAACGAATCAGGCAAATGCAGATTCCACGCCGCCCACGCCCCTCCACGCCCTTTAAACGCATCTCCTCACGCCCACACCTCCCTCACTCCCCTTCACGCCCCCCCCCTCTCACGTAGCCGCTTACCTCCTCCTAATTTACGCACTTTCACCCCCATACCCCCCACCTTCTCACCTCAATTTTAACCTCCCTCCTCACTTTTCCTTCCTCCTTCCTTCTGTGTTCCTTCCTCCTGTTTTCTCTTATCTCATATTGTTAATATGTAATTATCCCCTTCCGATATATGTATATGTATATCCCTCCATCCTTCACCTCCTCCTACCTTCCTCCTCCTTCCTTCCTCCTCCTTCCTCGCTCGCTCCCCTTTTCATCCCCTATCCTCTCCCCTCTCCTCCTCTCTCCTCCCCGCCTGTCCCCATCCATCCCCCTCCCTCCCTCCTAAGCTCCTCCTTCCCCTTCCTCCCTCTCCCCATCCCTCCTCCTCCTCCCCCTCCCCCTCCCCCCCTCCCCCTATATCCATATATCCCCTGCTACCATCCTCCCTATCCTCCTCCCCACCCTCCTCTCCCTCCTCCTCCTCCTCCTCCTCCCGTTCCTTTGTCCCCTCATTTCATTCCTAGCCCTCGTGGGGATGGGCGCGCGGGTGGATGGGCGTATTAGCGGAGAGTGGGCGTGAGAACGAAGTGTTTACACGTTAATGAGTGAAAGAAGTATCGCTCACATTTTTTTCTATTTTTTTTTTTTTTTTTTTTTTTGGAGCCTGATTCGTGTTGAATTAAATTGGTCTCGGGACGCAAGAATGAAAAGAAATGCCAGGGGGGTAGGGTTTTTAGAAGAGAGGGGTTGAAATTGGGGGTGGTGAAATTAACTGGGGAGGGTAGGGAAAAGTGAAAAATAGGGGGAGGGGTAAGCAGTGAGAGAAGGAAATTGGAGAGAAGGAAGGGGGAGTAGGGGGAGGAGGGGGGAAGGGTGGAGGAGTAGGGAGAGAAATTGAAATTAAGTGGGGAGGGGGAGGGTAGGGGGATTAGGGAATTAGGGGGAGGGGGAGGAGGGAAAGGGAGGGCTGGTGTTGAGAAAGGGGGTGAATAAGGAGAAGCCAGGAAAGGGGAAAACAAGTGGAAGGGAAGATGGAAAGAATGGAAAGGAAAGAGGGAATGAGAGTGAGGGAAATAGGGAGATAAGAGTGGCAATAGAAGGGTGAGACTGAAATGAGGAGTAGCAAAGGGTGAAAAGGAGGGGGGAAAAGGGGAAGAAACAAGGGAGGAGAGGAAAGGGAAGGAGAGGAGCAGGCTGAATGGGAAGAAGGTTAGAAAAGGGCTGGGACTAAAAGAGGAGAGCAAAGGGATGAGAAAGGAGGGGGAAGGGAGGAGAAAGAAAAGAGGGAAACAAAAGTGGAAGGGGAAAGGAATGGGAAAGGGATGAAAAGGAATGGGAAAGAAGGGAGAGAGGAGGGAAAAAGTGCGAAGAGGAGGGAGAGAGGGAAAAAAAGAAGAGGAGAAGGAAGGGAAGGGAGAGAATAGGAATAAGAAAGAATAAAAAA
>NC_091575.1:26585065-26587565 GCF_042767895.1 Penaeus vannamei
CCTTGCGATTCCTTATCTACGTTATCCTTTTTCCCTCATTCTATTATCTCTTATTACTCTTTCCCCTCCTTTTATCATGTCGTTCCCTTACATTCTGCTCCCCTTCCTCGCTTCTCCCATTCATCTACACTTTCTCTCCCCAACGCCCGCACTCTCTTCCTTCCTTTATCCCTTTCTCCTATCCCCTCTGATCTACCCCGTTCTGTCCCTCATTCCTCTCCCTCTCCCTTCCTTTCCCCCTCTTCCCTTCTCTCCTTCTTCCTTCTTCCCATCTCCCCCTCTTCACTTTCTTCTCTCCCTCTCTCCCGTTCTCTCTCTCTCCTCTCCCTTATTCCCTCTCCTTCTTCTCTCTCTCCTCTCACCTCTCTCCCTCTTTCCTTCATCTTTCCCCTCTCGCCATCTCTCTCCCCTCTTCCCTCCTTTTCCGACTTCCCTCTTATCCCCCTACTTCCTCTCCTCCTTTCCCCTCTCCCCTCTCTCCATTCAAGCTCACCCCCCATTCCCCTCTCCTCTCTCCCCTCTCCCCTCTCCCCTCTTTCCATTCCCTCATCCCATTCCCTCTCCCCTCTCCCCCCTCCCCTCTCCCCTTTCCCCTCTTCCCTCTCCCCTCTCCCCTCTTTCCATCCCCTCTTCCCTCTTCCCCTCACTATCCTATCAATTTTTCACCGTGAAGCGGACCAAGGCAATGGGCTGAAGCAAATGTTCCCCGAGGAAGATCAACGCTAGCACTTGTTGAGCCTGGGGAGGAGGAGGAGAGGAGGAGAGGGGGAGAGAGGGGGAGAGGGGGCCGGGAGTCGAGAGGGAGGGAGAGGGGGAAGGGGGGAAGGGTTGGGAAGGGGAAGGTTGGGAGTAAGGTGAGGAGGAGAGGCGGAGGAGGAGAGGAGGAGAGGGGGAAAGGGGGAGGGGGGGGTGAGAGGGGGCCGGGAAAGTCGAGAGGAAAGGGGGAGAGGGGAAGAGGGGAAGGGGAAGGGGATGGTTGGGAGGGAGAGGAGGAGAGAGGAAAGGGAAAGAGGAGGTTGGGAAAGAGGGAGGAAAAGGGGGAAAGACGAGAGGGGGAGGCTCGTGGGGGCCGGGAGTCGAGAGGGGAGGAAGAGGGAGGAGAAGGGGGAGGGAAAGGTTGGGAGAAGAGGAGAGAGAGGGGAAAGGGGGAAGAGGAGGTTGGGAAGGAGAAGAGGAAAGGGGAAAGAGGAAAGAGGAGGAGAGGGAGGGAGAGTGGGAGATCGGGGGCCGGGAGTCGAGAGGAGGAGGGAGAGGGGAAGGGGGGAAGAGGAAGAGGAAGGAAGGTTGGGAGGGAGAGGGAGGAGGAGAGGGGAAAGGGAGGAGGTTGTAGGGAGAGAGTGAAAAGAGGAAGGGGGAGGGAAAGGGGGAAGAAAAGGGTGGTTGAGAGGGAAGGTAATGAGAGAAGTGGAGGCAAATGACTGAAATGGCAGGGAAAAGGAAGGGAAGTGGAGGCAGGAGGTGGAAGGGAAAAGAGGAAGTGGAGGCGGGAGGTGGAAATGGCTGTCTGGACGCCGGCGGCAAAGCGGAAGTGGAGCGGAAGGCGAAGCGGAGAAGGGAAGTGAAAGTGAAGGGAAGAGGGAACTGGAAGCGGAAGGCGATAAAGAGCGGGGAAGTGGAAGCGGTGAAGGAGGAGTGAGAGGAAGTGGAGGCGAGAGATGGGTGGAGAAAAAAGAAAAGAGAATAGGAGTTGAGAGACAAGAAAAGAGAAGCAGGAAGGATAGGAAAGAGGAATGGAGAAAAAAAGAAAAGAAAAAAGGAGCTGAGAGGCAAGAAAAGAGAGACAGGAAGGAGAGGAAAGACGAAGGGAGAAGAAAAAGAAAAGAAAAAAAGGAGATGAGAGGGCAAGAGGAAAAAGAGACAGGAAGGGAGAGGAAAGAGAGAATGGAGAAAAAAAAGAAAAAGAAAAAAGGAGATGAGATGCAAGAAAAAAGAAGCAGGAAGGATAGAAAATAGGAATAGAGAAAAAAAAAGAAAAGAGAAAAAGAGATGAGATGCAAGAAAAGAGAAGCAGGAAGGAGAGAGAAGAGAAAACCTGGAAGGAAAGTGGAAGAGAGAAACCGGAGGAAGGAAGCTGGGAGAAGGTCAGAAGAAGGAGAGAAAGGTGAAACGAGGGGGAGAGGAGAGGCGAAGATTCAGGCAAAGAGGAGGGGAAGTGGAGGCAAGAGGGAGGGGTGGGAGGAGGTAGAAAAGTGTAGAAGAATGAAATGAAACATTCACAGGAAGAAGGGAATGGAAGGGTAATGATAAAAGGGGAAAATAGGAAGGGACGAATCTGCTTACAGCTTTCCTTTTGTCTTCCTCATGCACATACAGATACGCACACACACGCACAGACAGACACATACACACACATATGTGTGTGTGTGTGTGTGTGTACAGTACATATATGTGTGTGTGTATGTGTGTGTGTGTGTGTGTGTGTGTACAGTACATATATGTGTGTGTGTGTGTGTGTGTGTGTGTGTGTGTGTGTGTGTGTGTGTGTGTGTGTGTGTGTGTG
>NC_091575.1:26590065-26592565 GCF_042767895.1 Penaeus vannamei
CTTCATGACTTATCCCTCGCTTGGCTGACTGAATGACTGATTAAGCCACTCACCCCCGTTGACTGAATACGTGACTCCCTGGCTAAGCGGGGTGACTGATTAGCCATTCCCCTGCTCTGATGCGAGCGCTATTGCGTGACCAAGCGAGGCGAGGTGGCGGCGAGCAAATGGGAGGGGATTGGGGATTGGGGATTGGGGGGTGAGTTTAGGGGAAAAAAAAGCGGTGGCGTTGTTTGGGATCGGATTGCCATGTATAGTGGCGGTTGAAGAAGGTGGCAGTGGGGTAGGGGAGAGTTGCTGAGAGTGGGGGAGGGGTTTCAAGAGATGGGGAAGGGGGCGCTAGAGGTGGGGGAGGGGGTTTAAGAGGTGTGGGTGGGGGGGTTAGAGGTGGGAGAGGGGATTTAAGAAGTGAGTGGGGTAGGGGTTGAAGAGTTGGGGAGGGGGTTCCAGAGGTGTGGGTGGGGTGGTTAGAGGTGGGGGTGGGGGTTAGAGGTGGGAGGTAGGGGGTTCAAAAGAGGTGGGGTAGGGGGTTTAAGAGGTTGGGAGGGGGTTTAAGAGGTGGGGGAAGGGAGTTGAATGAGGTGTGGGGAGTGAGGGTTAGAGATGGGGATGGAGAGGGGAGGGAGATCAAGAGGTGGGGAGGGGGTTTAAGAGCTGGGGGAGGGGGTTTAAGAGCTGGAGGAAGGGGGTTAAAGAGGGGGGAGGGGTTAAAGAAGAGAGGAGAAAGGCCAATAAAGAGGAAGAGGGTAAAGGGAGTTAAAACTGAATAGAAAAAAAGGGAAGAGTGTTGAAGTCTGTTTTTTTTGGGGGGGGGGGGGGCGAGAAAGGGAGGAAGGGGGGAATTAAACATTTTGACATTGGATATAGATTTTCTGTGCCTGTTGCCGGGCGTGTGTTCAAGCAACCCATTAATCCCGAATCCAAGTTCATGTTTTATTCATCGGTTCGAAGAGCTATGAATCATTAAGTGGGTCGGGAATATGATTTTGTCTTGAGCGTGTATAATGAACAGTGTGCTGAAATGTGCAAACATGAACGCCTGAACAATGCTAAGTGTATCACTGCAGTGTTCGATCTGAAAGAGCTATTCTAATCTATGAGAAATGTTCGAGTGTTCATGCGTTATATTCCTTTGTCCTACTTTTGATGTTGCTGAGAAACTTTTAGGAATATTCAAGTAGGTAAGATATGCAGCAAGAATTGTAGGAGCAAATGTAATAATAATAATAAAATATACATGAAATATATATAAAAATAAAATATGATAATTATAAATATAAATATACGAACAAAACATACATGAATTATATATAAATGAAATATAATGATAATACAAATAAGCATACGAACAAAACATACATAACATATATAAAATGAAATATAATGATAATACAAATAAGTATACGAACAAAACATCCATAAAATAAAAATAACATGAAATACAATGATAATAAACATAAGTATACGAACAAAACATACATAAAATATATATAAAATGAAATATAATGATAATAAAAATAAGCATACGAACAAAACATACATAAAATACATATAAAATGAAATATAATGATAATAAAAATAAGTATACGAACACAAAATGATAAAGATGAATAGACATATGATCACACAGATAGATAGGGAGATCATTATAGAGCTGAATAGATAGGCAGTCATCAGATTGAACAGATAATCGGATCTGTGAGATAGTTATAGGGATTGATAGGCAGATTAATTCAAAGCTTAATAGATATATAATTATGGAGTCGAATAGTTATGTGACTTTACTGAGGAATACATTATCATAGAGATGATCACGAAGACAAGCGAATCTACATGAAAAAGTCTAAAAAAAAAAAGATAATAGATAAATAAATCAATATGAAAAAGTCTTATAAAAAGATAATAGATAAATAAATCAATATGAAAAAGTCTTAAAACATAAATATAGAGCAAAACTGACAAATAGACAAATAAAAAGAAATATTTCTTTTATTATCTGACCTTTTAGCCCCTGAAAAAATAAATAGAAACAGGACTGACACGCGAATAATCTTTCTTAAATGAAATTCTTATTAAAAAAAAAAAAAAAAAAAAAAAAAAAAAAACGACAAATAAACAAATTAAGAAACAAACAAACAAAAAATAAATAAAAACAGCACTGACACATAAATAATTATTCTTAAATGAAATTCTTATCCAAAAAAATAGAAAAACAAAAACGAAAACAAAAACAAAACCCAACAAATAAACAAATAACAAAAAAAGAAATAGAAAAAAACGACAACTAAACAAATAAAAAAGAAAAAGAAATTGAAACTCTTACCGTCCTTCCCTTTTAAACCCAAAAAACGAAAAAAAATTCCTCCCCGAAACGTCCTCTTGGCCCGACAGCTCCCTCTCTTGCCTCCGACGTCTGACTTTCTGCCACTTTACCTTCCCCGAATTACTGTCTCCTTGTCTCGACTTGCGTGCCGTCAGCGCTCCTGAAACGGCCTCCTTG
>NC_091575.1:26597565-26599381 GCF_042767895.1 Penaeus vannamei
ATCTGTCTGTCTGTCTCTCTCTCTCTCTCTCTCTCTCTCTCTCTATCTATCTATCTATCTATCTATCTATCTATCTATCTATCTATCTATCTATCTATCTAAATATCTATCTATCTATCTGTCTATCTGTCTGTCTGTCTCTCTCTATCTATCTATTTATCTACCTATCTATCTAACTACCTATCTCTCTCTCTCTCTCTCTCTCTCTCTCTCTCTCTCTCTCTCTCTCTCTCTTTCTCTCTCTCTTTCTCTCTTTCTCTCTCATTCTCCCTCTCTCTCTCTCTCTCTCTCTCTCTCTCTCTCTCTCTCTCTCTCTCTCTCTCTCTCTCTCCCTCTCTCTGTCTCTCTCTCTCTCTCTCTCTCTCTCTCTCTCTCTCTCTCTCTCTCTCCCTCTCTCTCTCTCCTGAGTTATGCCAGCTGGCTTGCTCCTTGAGGACGGAGGGAAGGTGGTCGAAGGAAGTGACGGAGATGAAGAAGAGAAAATGGATAATTTCTATGATGTAAGACACGTCAAGATGACCGTGGACGAATAAAAGGAAGAGAGGGTGATGGATAATCCTACAATGGGAAGGAGTGAGATGAATAAAAGAGAGAAAGGATAATTGATTTTTATGATGGTCGCGTGGAAGTGAAAGAATGAGATGAGTAAAAGACAGAGAGAATAATGATTGAATTCTACGATTTCTGATACGTAAAAGGAATAAAAGAAAACGAATAATTATAGGAAGTAAGATGAGTAAATATGCTTGTATGAGAAATGAAGGATTGAGATGAATAAGAAAGGAGAAAAAAAGGAAATTGACGATTCTATGATCTAAAATATGTCTTGACTTCAACAGAATGGAATGAGAGAGGAAAGCTTGAGAGAAAAGGAGGAGAGAGAGGAGGAGGGAAAGATGAAGAAGGAGAGAGAAGAAAGAAACCAAAAAAAAAAGAGAGGAAGGAAGACGAAAGAAGGAGAGAGAGAGAATAGAGAAAAGGGGGAAGGGAAAGACAGAGGGAACAGAGATAGGTAGGAAAAAGAGGAAGAGAGGAATATTAGAGAAAATAGAAGTGAGAGAAAAATTAGGATAGACAAGGAATAAAAAGAAGTCAGGAAAAGATGAAACACGGAACAGAGATAGAGCAAGTTATAGAGGGGGAAGAAACAGAAGAGAAAAGGGGAGAAGAAAAGACATTGAGAGGAAGAGAACAAGAGAAAGAGATGGAACAGAAAACGGGAAAAAAAGGAAGTTTAAAGGGGGAGGGGGGGAGGGGGGAGTGGGGAGGGAGGGGAAAAGGATGCAGTTGAAAGTTGATTGGAAAACGCTCTCTCACGCTTGCTTCCCGCTCCCCCCCCCCCCCCCCCTCCCCCGCTCTCCCAGCTCTCCCCCAGGTCTCCTTCCCCTCTTCCCAGCTCTCCTTCTCAGCTTCCTTCCTAGCTCCCCCACCCTACCCTCCAGCTCTCCCCAGCTCTCCCCAGGTCTCCCTCCCCTCTTCCCAGCTCTTCCTTCTCAGGTTCTCCCTAGTTTCTCCCCTCCCACCCCCTGCTCTCCCAGCTCTCACCCTCCCCCACCCCGCTTTCCAGGCTGATTCTCCTGCTCTTCCAGCTCTCCCCCTTCCCCACTCTCTCAGCCAGCCCTCCCCCTTTTCCCCCCTCACCCATCCACCCCTACCCCTCCGCTCTCCCAGCTCCCCCCACTTCCCCAAATTCTACCCCCCCCCTCTCCTGTCCCCACCCCCCCCCAGCTCTCCAAGCTCACCCATCCCCCCTCTCGCAGCTCCTCCCAGCTCTCCCCCGCTCTCCCAGCTACCCTCCCCCCCTTTCCCCCTTCCC
>NC_091575.1:26607381-26609881 GCF_042767895.1 Penaeus vannamei
TTGATCGTCTTCCTTTTATTGTGCTTCCTGTTATCATTATTGTTTCAGTTATCAATGATTGTTGTTTTTACGATTATTATCATTATCGTTATCGTCGTTATTATTGTCATTATCATCTATTATTATCATCATCATCCTTATCATATTATTATCGTTATGATGATGATGGTGATAATGATAATGATAATAACAATAATAGTGATAATAATGATCATTATCATAACAATGATTGCCCTTATTATTCACCATCATCATCATAATTGCAATCATTTTCATTATTACTATTATCATCATCACCGTGATCATCATTAACCTTACAATTATCATTGTCATGAACTTTATGATATTATCATCATCTTTAATGCTATTGTCATTATTGTTGCTATCATTGTCATTATTTTTATTATCGTCTCTATTACTGTTATTATTACTATTATCATCATTATCATCATTATCATTATTATCATTACTATCACTATCCTTCTTATTTTTATTATTGCTATTAACATTATTATCGTTATTATTACTACCATTATTATTATTGTTATTATTATTATTATTGTTTTTTTATTATTATCAATATCATTATCTTTTCTATCATTGTTTTTATAAAAATCATTACAATAATGATCATTATTTTCATTTCTATTATCACAACTATCATTATAATCGTTGTAATATTTCTCATTGTCATTATACCATTATCATCATCATTATCATCATCATCGTTATCATCATCATCAACATTGTGATAAGGATTATCTTTATTATAATGACTGATGATTATCATTATTGTTATTATCATCATTATTGTTATTATCATTATCATTATTATCTTTATTGTTGTTATTATTATCCTTAGTATCAGTATTATTATTATTATTATGATTCTATCACTAGTTTATTCTGTTATCATTACTGCTATCATTATCATCATAAATATTATCATTAGTTTTGTTGTTATCGTCATCGGTGTAATCTTCATTATAATTAACTTTTTTTTTTTTTTTTGTTATTGCTCCTTTGCTGTTGTTGTTATTGTCTATTACATTCATTCTTTTTGCCATTTCTTTTGTTTTCTGTTTTTTGTTGTTTTTTTCTTATCCCTATCTATCTTATTGCTTTCATTTAATTTTCTCCGTACTTCTCTCCATATTCCCTTTCCTCTAATTTCCGGCCCTTCTCCCCTTTCTTTTCTTATTTCGTCTTCTTTTTCTCTTTCCTCCTCCTTTTCTATATTTACCTTTCTCTCTTTTCGCTCTCCCACTTCTTCTTCTTTCTTTCTCTTCTTTCTCTCTTTTCTATTTCTTCTCTTTTATTCTCTTTCCTTTCTCTTATTCTATATTTCTCTTTCTTTCGCCCATCCCATCCTCTCTTCTTCTTCTTCTTCTTTCTTCTCTTTCTTTTCTTCTTTCTTTCTTTCTTTTCTTTCTATTTCTTCTTTCTTCCTCCTATTCTATATTTCTCTTTCTCTCTTTTCACCCTCCCACTTCTTCTTCTTCTTCTTCTTCTTCTTCTTCTTCTTCTTCTTCTTCTTCTTTTTCTCCTTCTTCTTCTTCTTTCTTTCTTTCTTTCTTTCTTTCTTTCTTTCTTTCTCTTACTTTCTTTCTTTCTTTTTCTTTCTTTCTTTCTTTTTCTTTCTATTTCTTCTTTCCTCCTCTCTCTTCATATTCCATATTTCTCTCTTTTCGCCCTCTCCCCTTCTTCTTCTTTTTTCGTTCTTCTTCGTCTTCATCTTTCTTTCTTTCTTTCTTTCTATTTCTTTTCACCTTTTCGCCTCCTTCCTTCTCCTATTCTATATTTCTCTCTCTTTTTTCTGCTTTTTTTTTACCTCCTCTTACTTAATATTTCTCTTTCTCTCTTTTCGCCCTCCCCCTTCTTCTTTTTCCTCTTCTTCTCCTTCTTCTCCTTTCTTTCTTTCTTCCTTTCTTTTATCCGCCCTTTCTCCCTTGTCTCCCTTTGCAAACCATTTACACTTTCGAGAAATTTTCACTCGCTGATTCTCCAAGGGAACAATGCGATGGTCTTCGCTTTGTGAGAATAAGAGGGTTTTTTTTTTTTTAAGGAACAATGCGATAGCCCCTTCGCGTAGAGAATAAGAAACGCGCACGCGCATTTTTGCGGAGAAATTTCGCTTTGAATGAATCCGAGTTAGTTGGTTATTGGCGGCCCCGGCCCGGGGGGGGGGCTGGGGTTGGATCGGATCGGATCGGACGGATGGGGGGATACCCCCCCGTCGGCACCCCCGTCACGCGGTTAGGGGGGTTGGGTTGGACATGCTCAGTGGGTTTTGGATAGGGTGGTGTCATTTTTTGTTGTTTTTTTTTTACATTTTTTTTTTGTATTTGTTTTATTTTATTTTACTGTTTTTTTTCTTTGTTTACTTTTTTTTTTTTTTTTTGCTTTCGTTCTATATCTCTCTCTCTCTCTGTCTTTTTATCTCTATTTCACTTTCTCTTTCTGTCGTGTTTATGTGTGTGTGTGTGTATGTGTGTGTGTG
>NC_091575.1:26624881-26627381 GCF_042767895.1 Penaeus vannamei
GTTTAATAGATTTTTTTTTTTTTTTGTTTGTTTGTGAACGTTCGAACGGAATTGTCTCAAGGCGGATTAAATTATTTATGTGCATGTTGAATAGAAGTGATCAAAATAATTGTGGAAATAAGGATAGTTAAAATAATGATAATCATGACGATGATGATAACAGCAACGATGATGTAAATGATAATAATGATTTTGATGATGATAATGATAATGATAATAACAATTACAATATTGATAATGATATCAATAGTAATAATAGTAATGCTGATAACACAAATCATGAAAATAATATTTGTAACAATAATGATAATAATAATGGTAATAATTACGACAATATGATAATAATGATAATAGTAGTAATAATAACATTAATGATAACAATAACAATAACAACATTAATAGTAATGATGAAGATAGTAATAATAGTAATAATGATAATGATAATAATGATATTTATCAATAATAACAACATTGATCGTAATGATGAAAATAGCAATAACAGTGATAACAATAACAATGATAATGATAATAACATACATAATGATATATGCTATACATTCCCAAAAGTGAAATATTAAAAGAACCTTAATATCGATGTCTGAAATGAAATATATTACATCTTATATTTATCATTTCCACTTTTTTCCACATCCCTCGGCAATTGCAACTTTCTTATTACTTTTAGAGGAAAGTTATTCAGTAGGTTGTTAGTGCATATCAATTAAATGTGTTTTTTATATAACTTTAACTTTTTTTGTTTGTTTGTTATATATTGCGTCTGACGAAATCAGTCTTTTTCCAATCTTTCTCTCTTCATTTTCAATTTGTTCTTTTTTTCTTGATTTTTTTCCTTTTCTTTTTTCTTTTTCTTTTTTTACTGATAATGATGCTTTTACTTCCTCTTTTTTTCTTTCCTCTCTTCCTCCTCCTCCTCCTCATTTGTCTTTCCTCTCCTCCTCTTCCTCCTCCTCCTTTTCCTCCTCCTCCCTATCCTCATCCTCTTCCTCCTCTTCTTCCTCCTCCTCCTCTTCCTCCTCTTCCTCCCTCTACCTCCTCCTCCTCCTCCTCCTCCCACCTCCTCCTCCTCCTCTTCCTCCTCCTCCTTCTCCACCTCCTCCTCCCTCCTCCTCCTCCTCCTCTTCCTGCTTCTTCTCCTATTTCCTTAATCCTTTTCCTCCTACTTTTCCCTTTCCTCTTCCTCTCACTCTCCGCCTCTTCCTTCTCCCCTTCCTCCTCCCCCTCCACTTTCTCCAAATTCCTCTTCTCATCATTTTTCTTCTTTTCCTCTTCCTCGTCCTCCTTTTCCAACTCTTCCTTCTCCTTTTTTTTAATCCCCATACTTTTCTTAATATGAAAAATCCATTTCTTTATTTATCTATTTTAAATATCTTTAACTTAAAAAAAAAAAAAAAAAAAAACTCGCAAAAATGTATATCCGCATTTTCTTTAAACATCTTTAATATCTAAAAAAAAAAAAAGAAAAAAAAATCGCTAAAACTAAATACCCGATTTTGTCTTTTAAACATCCTTAACATCAAAAAAATAAATCGCTAAAAATATATACCCGATTTCTTCTTTGAAACATATTTAACATAAAAAAGGAAAAAAAATCGCTAAAAATAAATACCATTTTTTTTCCTTTAAACATCTTTAACATCTAAAAAAAAAGAAAAGAAAAATCGCTAAAAACAAATAGCCGAGTCAAATTCAAGCTGCCCAACCGACGAATGAATTATGGACCATGAAACAGAACAATCATTAAACTATTCGCCCAATTGAAAATGTCCTTTCATCATAACCATTAATTTCAAATTGGCAAAATGAAACTATCTGTATATCAATCTCTCTTCTCTTCTCGATGACAGGGTCAACATTGGCAAATATACACGTACATACATTACATACACGCGGGTGTAGTCGGATAGGGAACATGGATGTATGTTTATCCGCTTATACGCTTGTGTATGTAAACAGGCATGTTTGTTGAAATATATATGCACATATGCAGTATGTACACACATGTATATATGGAGGAATGTACATGCACATATAGTATGTACGTATGCACGCACGCACGCATGCACGCACACGCACACATGCGCGCTCACACACACACACACGCGCGCACACACACACACACACACACACACACACACACACATACCCTGCATACAACTATCGACATTTACAAAATTACATATACTGAAAAAATGGAAGATAATAAGGAGAAGAAGAAAAGAAAGGTTTAGAAATTAAAGAAACGAGATTTTTTTTTTTTTATTAAATCTTTTAAAAGTTATAATGATATCTATGCGAAGGAAGAGTGGAAAAGTGCATAGGCAATAAAACAAGAACTGGAATACAAAACACAATAACAGAACAGAGAAGAGAAAAAAAGGAAGCACACAGACGCATAAAAAATGAAAAGAAGAAAGAAGACAAAGAGAAAGAAAGAAAAGAAAACATTGATGTCTCTTTCATTCATGTTTATCATGTGTGT
>NC_091575.1:26634881-26639881 GCF_042767895.1 Penaeus vannamei
TGTGTCGGTCCAAAAGGGGGCGTTGTTTTATAGGGTTTAATCAAGGGGGGAATTAAGGGGTGGTCTCAACTCCTTAATAGGTGCGAGTGTTAAAGAAATGGAAATGGGAATAGGAAATAGGAAATGTAATAGAATAGAATAGAATAGGAAAAGATAAACAGAAACAGACAGACAGACAGAGAGCTAGAGAAAAGGGGGAAATAGGAACAGGAAATAGGAAATATAATAGGAAATAGGAAAATAGAATATAATAGGAACAGAATAGGAAAAAAACGGGCAGACAGAAAGCTAGAGAAAGGGGGAGGGACAGACAGAAAAACAGAGAGAAAGAGAGAGAGAGAGAGAGAGAGAGAGAGAGAGAGAGAGAGAGAGAGAGAGAGAGAGAGAGAGAAAGAGAGAGAGAGAGAGAGAGAGAGAGAGAGAGAGAGAGAGACAGAGACAGAGAGAGACAGAGAGACAGAGAGAGAGATGAAGAGGGAAGGAGCAGACAAAGAGACAAACAGACCGGCAGACAGATAGACAGGCATACCAAGAAATGAAGAACACACAAACATAAACAAACAAAGCCAGACAGAAAAAAATAGACACAAACAAGCAAAAACAAAACAAGAAACCAAACACATATAACCAACAAAAAAATCAAACAGACATAGAACAAAAACAACAACAAAACAAAACAAGAAACCAGACACATATAACCAACCAAAAAACAAACAGACAAAAAACAACAAAAACAACGAAAAAAACAAGAAAACAAAGCAAAGAGAAGCCAAAAGGAATCGAATAATTGGAAACCATTAAACAGATCTCTTAGGAATAGCTTAATTAAGGAGCCCCAGATGCTTGTGAAGGATAATACAGGGTAATGAAGGAAACGAACTCTCTTACTTACGGTTATGTTTTTGTTGTTGTTGTTTTTGTCTTTTTTTTTATTTGTTTATCTTCTTTATTTTTTTCTTTATATTTGTTTTTCTTTTTATCTATTTATTTATTTTTTTTAATCTTTTTATCTGTTTATGTATTTATTTTTTATCTGTTTATCTTTTTATCTCTTTTCTTTTTATCTATTTATCTTTTAATCTATTTATTTTTAATCTTTTAATCTTTTTATCTGTTTATCAATTTATCTATTTATCTATTTATTCTTTTATCTGTTTATCCTTTTATCTACTTATCCTTTTACCTATTTATCTTTTGATCTTTTTATCTATTTAATTATTTTTCTATCTATTTTTTCATTTCTTTATCTATTTATCTATCTTGTTACTGAATACAGGATACATGATAATGTAAGAAACAAAATCTTCTACTTATGATGTTTATTTATCTATCTATCGATTCATTTACTCATCTATCTATCTATTCATCTATTCATCTATATATCTTTTTCGTTTATTTAACTCTTCATCCGTCCGTTTATTTGTCTATTTATGTATTTATTTGTGCATTTATTTTCCAGCAACTTTTATTAAATATCGACACCTGGGAGAGAAAGGTAGATTAGAGTCATGATGATAAGAATGATAATAATTATAATGAGGATAATAGTTATCGTTATGGTCATTATTATTGTTGTTAGTGTTGTTATCGTTATCATGAATATAATATTTATTGTTAGTACTATTATCCTTATTATTATTATTACAATTATCATCAATATCATTGCGATCATAATTATCATTACCATGATTATCATGATTGTTATCATTATCATTATTATTGTTATCGGTATTACTGTTGTTATTACTATTATTATCATTATTATCATCATTATTTTCATTACTATCATATTATCATTCATTATTATTATTATCATTATTATCATCATTATCATCATCACTATTATTATCATTATTATCATTATTATTATTACTATTATTATTATTATTATTATTATTATTGTTATTATTATTATCATTATTATTATTATTATTATTATTATTATTATTATTATTATTATCATTATTATTATTATTATTATTATCATTATTATTATTATTATTATCATTATTATTATTATTATTATTATTATTATTATTATTATTATTATTATTATTACAATTATTATTATTGTTATTATTATTATTATTATTATTATTAATATTATTATTATTATTATTATTATTATTATTATTGTCATCACTGTCATCATTATTATCATTATTATTATTATTATTATTATCATTATTATTATTATTTTTATTCTTATCATTACTATTATCATTATTATCATTATTATCATTATTATTATTATTATCATTATTATTATTATTATCATTATTATTATTATTACTGTTATCATCATTATTATTATTATCATTATCATTATCCTTTATATCATCATTATTATTATTATTATCATTATTATTATTATTACTGTTATCATCATTATTATTATTGTCATTATGATTATCATTATCCTTTATATCATCATTATTATTATAAAAAATTATCATTATCATCAATATAATTCTTATTATTATCATATCTATTATGATTGTAATTATCGTTATTGGTATTATTATCATTATCATTATTATAATTATTACAATTATCATAATTATTATCATTATTATCATTATCATTACTCTAATTATTATCATTATCATTACTCTAATTATTATCATTATCATTACTCTAATTATTATCATTATCATTACTCTAATTATTATCATTATCATTACTCTAATTATTATCATTACTCTAATTACTATCATTATCAGAATTATTATCATTATTATTATCATTACTCTAATTATTATCATTATCAGAATTATTATCATTATTATTATCATTATCACCTTTATTATCTATCACTACCATTTTATTATCATAAGTGTTATTATCATCATTATTATAATTATCATTATTATTATTACTATAATCATAATTATCATTATTGTTATCATGATGATCATTATCATTATCATCATCATTATTCTAATCATTATCATTAATAACATTTTATTGTAATCATTATCATTATTACTACTACTACTAAGATTATCAGTATCATTGTTATTTTTATCATCATATTTATCATTATCGTTGATATCATTATCACCATCATTAATTACAATGAGAAAATCGACCAAAATCCGAAATATAAACGTAACAAAAATATCATAAGAGAAATAATTAAAACCAACACGTAACAAATTCGAAATCGTAAGTTTGGGTTCAGAGAATCAAACCTTATTAAGGCCAGACATGATAAGGGTTTGGAAACTATTCGAATAAACTTTATAAAGGATCTGATTCTCTATCCTGTGTGTGTGTTCTGTTGTCTCCTAAAAAATCATCATGGCCGTCGACTTCCTCTTATAATTCCTTTTCTTATTTCTTTTCCACTTTTTCTTCTTCTTCTTTTCGTTTAAATAAAAAAAATCCTCCTTTCTGCTTCGTTTTCCTGTTAATCCAATTATGTCCAGATTCATTTTCGTTTTTACATTTTCTCTCCACCTTTTTTTCTCCACCTTTTTTTTCCCCCGTTTCCCTTCGGCTTTATTCATTACTTAGCGAAATTAGTCGAAAAGGCTTGAAGTGACGCGATTAGCCTGATTAAAATCAACGCTCGAAACTTCAAACTTTCCTGAAGTTTGGACAGATTTAATGGAAAATCTTTGCGCACACAGGCACACGCACACACGCAAGCACGTTCACGCCCGCTTACATGCGACCGGAAACGCATGCAAGTACATGTTTCTGTATACACATACGCACATACATGCACACACGGACACTCGCACACAAACGCACAGACACACATACAAGCACCTATACGCACACACACACACAAACAAACACATACACACACATGCACAAATACACACACACACACGCACATTCACACAAACACAAATGCACACACACGCACACACAAACACACACATCCAAAGACAAAAGACAATCACAACATCAACCCTTATTCCCTTTTCTTCTCTCTCTCTCTCTCTCTATCTATCTATCTATCTATTTCTCTCTCTCTCTCTCTCTCTCTCTCTCTCTCTCTCTCTCTCTCTCTCTCTCTCTCTCTCTCTCTCTCTCTCTCCTTCCTCTCTCTCTCTCTCTCTCTCTCTCTCTCTCTCCTCCTCCTTCTCCCTCGTTTCTCTCTTCCCTCCCTTCCTCTCTCTCTCTCTCTTCTTCTTCTCTTCTTCTTTCTTTCTTCTTCTTCTTCTTTCTTTCTTCTTTCTTTCTTCTTCTTCTTCTTCTTCTCTTCTTCTCTCTCTTTCTTCTCTCTTCTCTCTTCTCTCTCTCTCTCTCTCTCTCTCTCTCTCTCTCTTTCTCTCCCTCCCTCCCTCCCTCCCTCTCTCTCTCTCTCTCTCTCTCTCTGCCTTCCCCTTCCATTCCCATTCCCCGATGCCCATTCCCTCCCGAGGCAGACGTTGCAACCTGAGGCGGATTTCCCCGGGCAACAATTGCCTTCTTTTGCAACTCTTAAAGTTTGCAAATGAGAGTAACCTCCTCCTTCTCCTCGGGGGAAAGATCATTAAAGGGATTAACCGAGAGATTAAACAACTACATATGTGCGTGTGTGTGTGTGTGTGGGTATGTGTGTGTGTATATGTGTATGTATATATATATATATAGAGAGAGAGAGAGACAGAGAGAGAGAGAGAGAGAGAGAGAGAGAGAGAGAGAGAGAGAGAGAGAGAGAAAGATTGAGAGAGAGAGAGAGAGAAAGGGAGAGAACGAGAGAGATAGAGAAAGAGACAGAAAGAGAAGAAAAGAGAGAGAGAGAGAGAGAGAGAGAGAGAAAGAGAGAAAGAGAAAGAGAGAGAGAGGGAGAGAGTGAGACAGAGAGAGTGAGAGAGTGTGTGTGTGTGAGAGAGAGAGAGAGGAGGGGGGAGAAGTGTATTATATATATAGACAGAGAGAGAAGGAGGAGGGGGGAAGTGTAATATATATAGAGAGAAAAAAAGAGAGAGAGAAGAAGAAAGTGTAAGAGAGCGAGAGAGAGAAAAGAAGAAAGTCTAAGAGAGCGAGAGAGAGAGAGAGAG
>NC_091575.1:26647381-26654881 GCF_042767895.1 Penaeus vannamei
AGAGAGAGAAAAGAAAGAAAAAGAGACATCGAGGAAAAAGAAAGAGAAAAAGAGACAGAGAGAAAAGAAAGAAAGAAAGCAAGAGACTGAGAGAAAAGAAAAAAAACGAAAGAAAGAGAGAAAGAAAGAGAGAGAGAGAGACGAGGCACCGACCCAGAGTGCCATATCGGGAATCGAGGCACACATGGCTCCCCTCGCCCTATGAATACCACCGCCATACTTGATTGATTCGGTTGGAAAGGGGGGGGGAGGGAAAAAAGCTCACATGAAAGGGTATTTATGCACATAATTTCGTACATCCCAATACACAGCCACGCAGAATATATACATGGCCATTGTCGTCATTGTCATCGTTATGATAATAGCTATGTTATCATTATCATTATTGTGATTATTATCATTATGTCTTTTTGTTATCATCATTATAATCATCATTGTTATTATCATGATTATCATCACTATTGTCACCATCATCATCATTATGAATATCCTCATCACCATAAAATTTCAGGTCAAATCCACCACAAACAGAAAAAAATACGTTATTCACCATTTAACATCCTAAATGAACAACAATTAAGGAAATAATACAAAATAAGAAAATACTGCCCTGTGACACCTTAATCACTGCTGGATAAATTCCCCATAATCCATACGCAATAAAACACTTAAATTAACAAAATCCTCTCCCAAATACACAACGAAGACAATACCTTACACGGACCTGAATGCAACAGGAACAACGAAAAGGAAGGACAAGAAAACACACGAACATGCCGAAGGCCTTTTCGCTATTGCTTCGTCAGGGCATACACTACAAGAGGTACATAGAGGAGTATATATACAAATACTGGGTGGTCAGGTCACGTCGGTGTGTTTTCTTGCCCTTCCCTTCGTTGTTCCTGTTGCAATCTGTTCATCATGAATTCCACACGGATCTGAATCTTCACAGTTGCCAGTTACATTTAACATCATAATTTCTCCTCAAATAAATGTCTCTGGACGGCGTGTTCCAACGTTTTCATGTGCGCAAAAATAAATAAAAAAATAAATAAAATAGATAAATAAAAATAAATAGATAAAATAAATAGATAAATAAAAATAAATAGATCAAATAAATAGATAAATAAAAATAAATAGATCAAATAAACAGATAAATAAATAAATAATTAAATAAACAAATGAATAAATAAATAGATAGATAAATAGATAAATAAATAAATAAATAAATAGATAAATAAATAAATGAATAGAGAAAATAAATAAAATAGATAGTATACTTCTACAGAAGATATATCATATTGTACTTTTTGAAATAGCAATTTCAATACAGATTCTAATTTCATTATCATTTTTAACATTATTATCATTATTATTACCATTATCATTCATTATCATTACTATCATTAGGATTAATATCATTATCATTATCATAACCGTAATAATTGTTGTTACACGTATTGTTATATATATAAACATACATATTTACATATATTCCGTTATTTTAAAGGTAAAGTTATTTCGTGTTTTATGATGCTGTGTTCCTGGCAATAGAAAGAGGAACATACACACATACACGCACCCTTCCACCCTCCATCAATTTGTCTATCTACCCTTCTGAATAGTTCTGAAAGTGTGCGCGTGTGTGTGTTTGTGTCTATCTATGTGCATATCCGTGGATTTGTGTTTGTCTAAATGTTTACTTTTCCGTCCTCGTGTATGTAGGTGTATGTGTGCGTTTGTTTTTGTATTTGTTTCTGCGTGTCTGTCTGTACTGATTGTCTACGTGTTTGTGTTTGTGGTTTATCTATATGCGTGTACGTGTAATTGTTAGTTTCTCTAAATGTGTACATGTGTTTTTGTCCCCCTGTATGTATGTGCATCTATCTGAGTTTGCTTCTCTATGTCTTTGTATATGCGCATCTGTCTGTTTATGTTTGTTTGTGCATACGCTTATATTTGAGTGGATTTTGAGTGCATCTTTCAAAGAACAGCAATCAAAATGTTGGAAAAAATATTCTCCTCCTCCTTTTAGTCTTTACGTTCATTATTACATGTGCGAGCGAAACCATATACCTACAAGGTCTTTTTTCTCATCAACTGATCTTGTTAAGGGATATTTAATCCTTTTTGGAATTAAATGACTAATTAGATATCTTTAGCTACTTATGCTACGTACATATGAACGTTAAGGAACAGTCACAGATTACTAAGAATACGCAAACGTACACATGTATATGCATGTCCACGCACACACGTACACACACACACAAACTTAAACGCACACGCACACAAACATAAACACACACGCACAAACACCCACACACACAAACACACACACACAAACACGCTACACACACAATTTGTAGTTTTATTTTCTTTTATCGTACGGCTTGGAAGCGCATAAACAAAGAAAATACAATATGATCAGGACAGTCATGTCATATCACTGACTTCCTTATTCCGTTCGATCTGTGTTCTGCGAAGTGTAGTCACGTTCAAAACTTCTCAAAGACGTTGAGAATTAGATCCTAAACACTCAAATAATGAAACCACTTGTTACGGTGAAGAAGGATTCGAATCTTCACTTACGACCCTCCTTTCATAAATGATTGTACACAATAAACAATAACCTTTGCGCCACCTATCAATAACCAACTCGCAGAATATATAACTATTAAGAAATGTATAAATTATATTTAAGGTAATACGCTTCACTTTTCCTTGGTAACTCTCAGCTGCAGAGAATGTAAGAAATGTTCTAAATAAATATCAACTTTGTTCGCGCTTAGCTTGAGTAACAGTAAAAAGCACAAACGACCTCTTTCATAATGGTGCGATCCTGAAAACATACACACAGGCAAACAAGCTCGCAAACAACAGGTTATGAACGAAGAAAAAAAAAAAACACAGAGATAAACAAGCTAACTGACGGAGGATAGAAAAACATAGACAAACAACAGGTTACTAACGAAGAAAAAAACACACAGGCAAACATACTCGCAAACAGTAGGTTACTAACGAAGAAAAAAAAAACATGCACATAGGCAAACAAAATCGCAAACAGGTTACGAACGAAGAAAAAAAACACAGGCAAACAAACTCGCAAACAGTAGGTTATTATCGAAGGAAAAAAACATACACACACGCAGACAAAATCGCAAACAACAGGTTAAGAACGAAGAAAAAACACACAGGCAAACAACTCGCGAACATGTTACTAAAGAAGAAAAAAAAAACATACACACAGGCAAACAAAATCGCAAACAACGGACTACTAACGAAGAAAAAAACACACCCATAGGCAAACAGGCTCGCAAACAGTAGGTTACTAACGAAGAAAAAAAAAAACATACACAGGTAAATAGACTCACGAACAACAGGTTACTAACGAAGAAAAAAAAAACATACACACATAGACAAACTCACAAATAACAGGTTACTAACGAAGAAGAAAAAACAACAGGCAGACAAACTCGCGAACAATAGGTTACTAACGAAGAAAAAAATACGTATAACCGAATCGGTAATTGAATTAATAGAAGAGAACATACACAGGTAAAGTGAAAGAAATATTAGCAAATAAGGAGATATAATAAGATTTAGATAGATAGATGAATAGACAGATAAAAAATGATATTCAAATGACTGAAAAATACAGACAAAAAAAAAATATTTTATTCTTTTTACCAATATACATAAACATGGATGTATACATACATACACAAACACATGACATGTATGAAAACGTACATACGTCCACATTTAGGTACGAATAACAGAAAAAAGGAAAAAAATACTCAAAATTCCAAATAGACCTCACTACAGAAGTACAAAAGAGTACAAAAGCCTTGAAATTACAGAGAGCGTTAGAGTCATATTGCTGAAATTGTGCAAACTGCGTGAACTGTGCAAAGGGCGCATAACGAGGAGTGTGTGTAAACTGCGCAAACTGTGTAAAGAGTAATATTTTCTTTCCCTCGTTTCTCTCTCTCTCTCTGTCTGAATCTCTCTGTCATTGTATCCATTTACCTATCACGATTTTTCTTTTTTTTGTCACTATATCTATTTGTCTACCTGCCTATCGGTCTCTCTTTGCATTTCTTTCTCTCTATCTCTCTCTTCGTATGTATAGATGTATGTATCAGTTTGTCTCATTCACCCTTTCTCTCTCTCTCTCTCTCTCTCTCTCTCTCTCTCTCTCTCTCTCTCTCTCTCTCTCTCTCTCTCTCTCTCTCTCTCTCTCTCTCTCTCTCTCTCTCTTCCTCTCGCTCTCCCTCTCCCTCTCTCTCTCCCTCTCCCTCTCCTTCTCCCTCTCCTTCCCCCCTCCCTCCCTCCCTCCCCCCCCTCTCTCCCCCTTTCTCCCTCCTTTCCTCCCCCCATTTCCCCTTCCCCTCTCTTTCCTCCCCTCCCTCCTTCCCCCTCACCCCTCACCCTCTCCCTCCCCCACCCTCTCCCTCTCGTCAAAGCCTCTCGCCTGAAAGCGTTCAGAGAGAGAATAACGAGTACTGCCCGTGCGAACTGCGGAAAAAGTAAGCTCCCTCGCTCGCTCTCCTTCCTTCTCTTCGCTCGAAACCGAAACCCCGGCTTAAAACCTGAAAACCGAGCGGAAACCGGGCGACGAACGTGCGAAAGAGGGGGGGAAAGGTAAGAGGATGGAAAAGAGGGAGAGAAAACGAGGTGGAAAGAAGAGAGACGAATGGGAGAGAGAGGCGAATATGAGGAGAAAGGGAGAGATAAGAATGGGAGAGAGGAGAAATGAGAAGAAAAGAAAAACGAATGGGAGAGAGGAGAAAATGAGAAGAAAAGAAACAAATGGGAGAGAGAGACGAAAACGAGAATAAAAGAAAAGATAAGAAAGAGAGACGCGAAAACGAGTATAAAAGGACAACAAAAATGAAATAAAAGAAAGAAGGGAAGAAAAGAAAAGTAGAATATATATGTGTGTGTGTGTGTGGGTGGGTATGTATGTATGTGTGTATATATAGAGGCAGATAAAAACCTATCTTCACTCGACCGGAACTAAAAGAAAATCATTCGCGTGTCCCCTCTCCTCCCTCCACCTTCCCCCCCTCCCACCCCTCCCCCCACCCTTGTTTACACGCCAAAGCCAGCGTTGCCAAACCGTCATCCGCCTCCTCGCCCTCACCCATAGATAACTCACAGGCGGTCAGCAACCCACGCGACCTCGCCTTGACCTGAGACCGAGTGTGGGAAGGTTAGGTCATCGGGGAGGTAATGGGGAGCGAAACAGGGTCTCATTTCCCTCAAGTGCCGGCGAGTGACGGGGAGAAATGAGTGAATAGAGGGGAGAGGGAGAGGGTGATGGATAGCTAGAGAGAGGGGCGCAGTATGGATGTTTATGTGTGTTTTGTGGGTGTATGTATAGTCCAGACTGTTGAGCTTCCCCGCGCCAAAAAAAAAAAAATATTTGGCTAAATTCTGTCCGCGCAAATGTAATTTTCGGGTAACTTTCCGCGCACGCTTAGTTCTTTTTTAAATCAACTTCCGCGCATAAAATTTCTTTGACCTTTCCGCGCATAAAATTTATTTGACCTTTCCGCGCATAAAATTTCTTTGACCTTTCCGCGCACTTGTTTCACCATTCGTCCGCAGATCCGTCCCCGCAAATGTAGACAAAATGATGTTTTTCGCGCATGAAAAAAATGTAATATTCCCCGCGCAAGAAAATACTCTACAATCTGATGTATAGTTAGGGATATGGATAGATAGGTTGATATATACCTATTTACATATATGTAAATCTGTATGTCTGTGTATATGTGCAATTATATGTATGTATGTATATATATATATATATATATATATATATATATATATATATATATATATATATATATATATATATATATATATATGTGTGTGTGTGTGTGTGTGTGTGTGTGTGTGTGTGTGTGTGTGTGTGTGTGTGTGTGTGTGTGTGTGTATAATCATATTATATATGTACATATGTGTGTGTGCAAACAGAAAAATAGAAGAAAAGAGGGACATAAGAAAAGGAAAGAGCGAAGGCGAGAGAGAGATTGATAAAGAGAAAAAAGTGGAAAGGGATGAAAGAAGCAGAGGAAAGAGAAACATTTGGAAATTGGGAGAAAAGGGGGTAAAGCAAGAGAAAGAAAAAAGAAGAATGAAAAAAAAAAAAACATACAAAAGACGTCACCACCAATAACATAAAAAAATATGAAAATGATAATAATTACAATAATAATAATAACAATAATGATGATGATGATGATAATGATGGTGATGATGATGATGATAATAATAGTAATAATAATAATGACATTAAAGATAATAAAAGATAAATAAAAAAAAAAAATCTCATACACTCACCATTCCCACCATCCTTTCACCCCCCCCCCCACTTCGAAACGACTTGCTTCACCCCCCCCCCCCATGACACACACACACCCCATCCCATTTCGAAACGACCTGCCTCACCCCCCATGACACACACCCCATCCCATTTCGAAACGACCTGCCTCACACACACACGTACACCCCGACACACACACACCCCATCCCACTTCGAAACGACTTGCCTCACCCCCCCCCACACACACACACACACCCCACCCCACGACTTGCCTCAACATCTACATTCTCTTTATGTTTATACATATACGATATACACTTCGATACGTGTATACACATACATGCATACATACATACACATACTCTTCTAAATTGTATTTGCGAAAGTGATTAAAATCCATACCATTTTTCTTTCTTTCTTTCTTTCTTTCTTTCTTTTTCTCTCTTTCTTTCTCTCTTTCTTTCTTTGCTTTCTTTCTTTCTTTCTTTTTCTCTCTTTCTTTCTCTCTTTCTTTCTTTCTTTCTTTCTTTCTTTACTTGCTTATCTATCCATCTATTCACAATCCTTTCTTTTTTTTCACAAAATAGGAATCAAACTGTTCAAAATATCAAATATTTATGGATATACAACCTGAGGATATCTGATGTACCCCCTTTTTTTTCTTTCTTTCTTTTCCTTTTTTCTTTTTTTTTTTTTTTTTTTTTTTTTGAAGCGTCTGTTCCAACATTGTCCCTAAGGATGTAAAATGATGTAGGATTCCATTGTTATTTTTTTCCTCTCTCTCTTTTCTTTCTCTCTCTCTCTCTGTCTCTCTCTCTCTCTCTCTCTCTCTCTCTCTCTCTCTCTCTCTCTCTCTCTCTCTCTCTCGCTCACTCTCTCTCCCTCTCTCTCTCTCTCTCTCTCTCTCTCTCTCTCTCTCTCTCTCTCTCTCTCTCTCTCTCTCTCTCTCTCTCTCTCTCTCTCTCTCTCTCTCTCTCTCTCTCTGGGGGATGGTGAGGGGAGGGAGGGAGAGAGAGAGAGGGGGGGGGGGAGACCGTCACTCCGGATGTTTTTTTTGTTTTTTTTTTCTTCGTCTTTTGTCTTTTTTTATTGGTGTTCTTTTGTGGTTCGTCAGCAGATCTGGAATTAGATTTTGCTTATTGATTTGTGAAAGAGTTCGGACA
>NC_091575.1:26659881-26669881 GCF_042767895.1 Penaeus vannamei
CAAAGAAAAATAAATAAATAAAATGAAAGAAAAAAACAGTAAAAAAAAAATCATATCCAAGCATAATATCCTCAACACATGCAAGAGCCATCGACACATGCGTATACACGATAGAGCTGCCTATAATGTATCCAATATTTGTGGAAACGTCAACATTACCCGGACCTTAAGCGACCAGGATCCCACTGAATCGATGGGTGACCGACTAAGCCTTCGCTGGGAGAAAGAGGAGACAGGAGATACGGGGATAAGAAAGGGGTTGATGTATAGGAGAAAGAAGGAAGAAAGATAAGAATGAAAGGAAGGAGAAAGATAAGAATGAATAATCAGTAATAATGAATAATAATCATTGTGTAATGAAGGGAAGAAAGGAAGTATATAAGATATGATAAAAAAGAATGGAGGGATTAGAAAGTGGTTGATGTATAGGAGAAAGGAGGAAGAAAGATAAGAATGAAAGGTGGGAGAAAGATAAGAATGAATAATCAATGATAATGAATAATAAGATGAGATTGTGTAATGAAGGAAATAAAGGAAGTATATAAGATATGATAAAAAGAATGGAGGGATGAGAAAGGGGTTGATGTATAGGAGAAAGGAGGAATGAATAATAAATAATAATGAATAATAAAATGAAGTAAAGTGTAATGAATTAGAAAAAGAGGATGTATATGATAAGAAAAGGAACAGAGGGATGAAAAAGAAAGAAAAACGACGAGAATAAATAATAAATGATAATGAATAATAAAATGAATTTAAGTGCAATCAATAAGGAAAACATACAAAATATGAAAAGGAATAAAGGGATGAGGAAGTGGTTGATGAATAGGAGAAAGAAGAAGGAAAGATAAGAATGTAAAAAACAATGAAATTAAGTGTAATGGAGGAAATGAAGAAAATAGATAAGACAGATAAGAAAAGAAATAACTGGAATAAGAAAGTGGGTGATGTATAGAAGATAGAAAGAAGAAAGATGATAATGTAAAAAAAGAAAAAAAAATGAAATTAAGTGTAATGAAAGAAAAAACAAATAAATAAAGAAAGAAATCATTAGAATGAGATAGATTGGATAATTAAGCCGATTTCTTGAATATTAAAACTCTGAAATGATAAAAAGTTATTTAATAATATCTGTTTAGTAGCAACAACACTATTGAATGGACAAAGATACATTGAAACAAATAAACAAAGGAAAGATTAGCGATGAAACAAAAGACAAGAACAATGATGATGTAAGTTTAACCTGATCACCTTTTCTAACCCTTTGAATCGGCTGTTTTTTGTTTTTGTTTTTTTCTTCTTCTTTTTCTTCGTCTTCTTTTTTTTTTTTTTTTTGCCACGTTCGGAGCTGAATGACCTTTGACCTTCCTTTCGCGTAATCTTTCATTCTGACCTCTCACCTCTTTTTTTTTCTTTTTTTTTTTTTTGAGGGGTGGGTTATCTTTCGTTTTCTTTGTTTTCTTGTTCTCCCTCTTTCTCTTTCGTTTTCCGTTGTTCCTCTTTTTCGTCTCTCCTTTTCCTCCCCTTTCTCATTCTCATTCTGCTTCTGCATCTACTCTCTTCTAGTTTTGTTTTTCATTCATATTCTCCTGCGCCTCAGCCTCCTCTCCCTTCTTCTTCTCTTCTGTACCCCTTCCCTACCCCCCTCTCTCTCCCTTATCTATTTATCTATCTATCCATTCCTCTCTCTCTCTCTCTCTTCCTCTTTCTCTTTCTCTCTCTCTCTCACTCTCTCTCTCTCTCTCTCTCTCTCTCTCTCTCTCTCTCTCTCTCTCTCTCTCTCTCTCTCTCTCCTTTCTTTCCCTCCCTCTATCTCTTTCTCTCTTCCCTTCTCGTCTTCCTCCTCTACTCATTATCCTCTTGTTCCTCCCCCCCTTGTCCTCCACCTCCTCTTTCTAGTCCTTATCTTTTTCGTGCTCCTAACCCCCTCTCCCCTTCTCCCCCTCTTCCTTCTCCTCCTCTTCTTCTTCATCTTAATCATCATTTTCAACCTCAACTGAGAATGATGATAATTATAATAATAATAATGATACTGATAATAATAATGATAATGATAATAATAATAGTAATAATAATGATAATAATAATGATAATAATGATAATCATAATATTAATGGTAATAATAATAATAATAATTATAATAATAATAATAGTAATGAGGATAACAATAATGATGATAATGATAATATTAATATCGATAATAATAATAGTAATGATAATAATAATAATAATAATGATAATAATAATAATGATGATGATGATGATAATAATAATAATAATACCAATAATAATAATAACAATAATAATAATAACAGTAATAATGATAATGATTATAATGATAATCATAATATTAATAATAATAATAATAACAATAATGATAACAACAATAACAATAATGATAATAATAAAAATGATAATGATAACAATAATAATAACAATAATCCTCTCAAACTCCACAAAACCTCCGCCGCCTTTTCCCTTTCCTTTCCTCCAAGATAAGATCTCGCAAGAAAATAAATAAGAAGCACTGATTGGATGACTCCTTCGCGATCTTCTTTGGTGCAATATTCTTCAATTAATTCGCGTTCGGCAACCCATCCGATGGGCAGATGATTGAAAAGGTTTTTTTTTTTTTTTTTTTTTTTTTTTTTTTTTTTTTTTGCGTTGCGAGAGTCGTTTTGGATTCTGGATTCGGGTATTTGGGTTCTTTTTGTTTTGTTTTGTTTTTCTTTCTTGGACTGTTTTTTTACTTGTTTTTTTTTTGTTTGTTTGTTTTCGAAATTGTTGGATATTTTTTGTTTGTTTTTCTTTTGTTTTATCATGTCTCTACGTTTGCATTTTTTTTTTTAGTTGTTAAGACTTTTTTCTTTGCTTGTTCATTTCTGGTCTATTCTTTTCTCTTTGTGTTGTCTTCCTTCCTTCTATTTATTTTTTTATTATTAATTTTGGTTGATTAGTTATTGCTGTTACTTGATTGTGTTTTTTATTTGTTTCATCTTTTCTCTTTTAACTAACTTGTTGATCTGTTTTATTTTTCATCTTTTTATGATGGTACTTTTCTTTGTGTTTTTTATGTCTTGATTATCGTTTTGTTGTTGGTATTCCCTATTTTGTTTCGATTATATTTTAACATAAATAACGTTATATTTTAACATAAATATTGTTATATTTTAACATAAATATTGTTATATTTTAACATAAATAACGTTATATTTTAACATAAATAATGTTATATTTTAACATAAATAACGTTATATTTTAACATAAGTAACGTTATCTTTTAACATAGATAACGGTATATTTTAATATAAATAACGGTATATTTTAACATAATAACGTCATATTTTAACATAAATAACGTTATATTTTAACATAAATAACGGTATATTTTAACATAAATAACGTTATATTTTAACATAAATAACGTTATATTTTAACATAAATAACGTTATATTTTAACATAAATAACGTTATATTTTAACATAAATAACGTTATATTTTAACATAAATAACGTTATATTTTAACATAAATAACGTTATATTTTAACATAAATAACGTTATATTCTAACATAAATAACGTTATAGGTTAACTTAATACGTTATATCTTCACATAAATAACGTTATATTTTAACATAAATAACGTTATATGTTAACTTAATAACGTTATATCTTCACATAAATAACGTTATATTTTAACACAAATAACGTTATATTTCAACATCAATAAAGTTATATTTTAACATAAATAACGTTATATTTAACATAAATAACGTTATATTTTAACATAAATAACGTCATATTTTAACATAAATAACGTTATATCTTAACCTAAATAACGTTATATTTTAACATAAATAACGTTATCTTTTAACATAAATAACGTCATATTTTAACATAAATAACGTTATATTTTAACATAAATAACGTTATATTTTAACACAACGTTATATTTAAACATGAACAACGTTATATTCTAACATGAATAACGTTATATTTTAACATAAATAACGTTATATCTTAACATAAATAACGTTATATGAGCCTTTCAAAATCGTTGCGTGAACGAACATAATGCTTCAGTCTTGCCGTTAATATATCATTCAGTTACGTAAGATATTATCCAAGCTCACAATTACAAATATATCTTTCACTCAAGAAAACAAACAAATCAAAACAAATATAAACAAAAAAAGGAGAGAAGGAATAAAGAAAATACTGGAAAACAAGAAACAAAAGAAAAGAAAAAAGGAGAAGTTATAAAGAAAATACTCAAAAACAAGAAAGAAAGAAGAGAAGCAAGAAAGAAAATAATTTTAAAAAAGTAATAAACAAGAAAATAAACATCCCCAAAAATAAACAAACTCACACAAAAACAATAACAAACCCACAACCACCACGCAACGTTATTCCCTTAACCCAGAATGGATTCTCGCGATGCCTATAATGTATTCAATATTTGGACATCATCCCGATCTTAAGCGACGCGGACCCAAGGAAATCGATGCGGCGCGACCACTGAAACCGCCGCACGGGGGATCTCGGTTGCAAGAGGAGGAGGACGAGGGGAAGAAGCGCGAAAGGGGAGGGATACACCGAGTGGATGGAGAAGGAAGGTGGAGGGAGGAAAGGGTTTTGTTGATTTGTTTTGTTTCGGAGAGTTTTTGTTGATGTTGTTGTCGTTGTGGTTTTGGGGGGTTCTTGGGTTGTTGTTTTTTGTTTGTTTGTTTTTGTTTTCTTTGTCTTTCTTTTCATTTCTGTGTTTCTTTTGTTTTTCTTTCTTTTTCGGCTTTCTTTCCTTTCTCTTTTTCTTACTCATTTATTATTTCCCTTCTTTTGCTTCTCCTTTTGTCTATTCTTCTTCTTTTTTCTCATTCCCTTTCTTCCTTCTTCCCTTCCTTATTCACTCCTTCCTTACCTATTATCTCCCTCCTTTTTCTTTCTAATTTTTTCCTCTTTCTCGTTTCCCTCCTCCTCCTTTCGAAAGGAAAATCAAAATATATATAGAGATTTATAATGTACGATTAATATTAATATAATAGTTATCGCAGTACATTACCAGGAAGTAGAATCTCTTAGAAAATATTGAAAAAAAATCCTTTTTTAGATAGAGAGAGAGAGAGAGAGAGAGAATGTATATACATGTATATACATACATATATGTATATATATATATATATATATATATATATATATATATATATATATATATATATATATATATATATATATATATATGTATATATATATATATATATATATATATATATATATATATATATATATATATATATATATATATATATATATATATGTATATATATATATATATATATATATATATATATATATATAGAGAGAGAGAGAGAGAGAGAGAGGAGAGAGAGAGAGAGAGAGAGAGAGAGAGAGAGAGAGAGAGAGAGAGAGAGAGAGAGAGAGAGAGAGAGAAATAGAGAGAGAGAGAGAGAAAGTGACAGAGAGAGAGAAAGAGAGAGAGAGAGAGAAGATCGGTAACGTTATTTCTAGGAAGGACTGGAAAAAACGGGAATTCTAAGAAAAAAAGGAAAATGTATATAGAAAGGAATGATATGGAGAATGAAAAAAAATGGTATAAAAATTCTGTTCAGGACTGGTAAAGAAACTATTAAGAAGATTAACACTTCTCATTAAGAAAAAGTAGAAGAGGGATGGAACAGAATAAAGAAAATAATGAAGAGAGATGAAAGGGAAATAGAAATAGGTAAAGAAAAAAGAAAAAATAATTAACAGAGAAACGGTAAGACTAAAGGACTAATGACTAATAAGTATCTTTATTTGTTTCGTAAGAGATAAAATTAAATAAAAAATAATCAAAACTATGTAATCAGTAATAAAGAATCGTTAAAGGAGAAACTAGTGAATGATACAAAAAGGAATAAGAGGAAATATCAGCTAAAGATAAGAATTGGGGAAGAAACAACGATAAGCCTTTACACTTTTAGCAGAATTCTTGAAAAAAAATAACGAAAGAAATTGAAAAAAAAGGAAAATTAAGGATTGTTCAAAGAGAAACTATAGAAATGAATAACAATATTTGAAGGATTGTTCACTAAGTAACGAAAGAAATGAATAACAATTTTGAAAGAAAATAACTGTAGAGATAAATAACAACTTAGAAAGGATATGTTTGGAGAAATAATTGGAGACGGAGATATGGGATGAATTAAGGATAAAGAGCGTGGATAACCGTGTAAGAAATAACATAACAGAGGATAATTTCATAAGGCAAAATGGATAATTCAATGGGATGTTTGTAAAAAATAGAAAAAAATATATGAAAAATAAATAAATGAATAAAAAATCAAAATTATGTATGATTACAACATGTATGATTACAACAACATTTGTCTCTTATCTCTTTTTTTTCATTTTTTCTTCCTTATTCTTCTTTCTCTCTTTATCATCTCCCTTCTTCTTCTCCTGCTGTTTACCCTCCATAACCTTAAAAATACATTATGTCTGTGCTTGTGTATGTCTGTGCGTGTGTGTGTTTGTGCTGTGAGTGTTTATGTGTGTGTGTGTGTGTGTGTGTGTGTGTGTGTGTGTGTGTGTGTGTGTGTGTGTGTGTGTGTGTGTGTGTGTGTGTGTGTGTGTGTGTGTGTGTGTGTGTGTGTGTGTGTGTGTGTGTGTGCGTGTGTGTGTGTGTGTGTGTGCATGCGCTCGTGCGTATGCGTGTGCGAATGTACATATATTTGTGCACATAAGTGTGTGTGTTTGTGTGAATATATATATATATTTGCATTCACATATATGCGTGCGTCTGTGCATGTATGTATGCGAATATACATATTTCCATTCATATATGTCTGTATGTGCTTGTATGTATATGAATATATACCTTTGCATTCATATATGTCTGTATACATATAACATATTCATACACACACATACAGTATACACAATATAAATTCAAACAGCTGTTTGATTAAGCATTATCCGAACTCGCAGTGAACCGGAACGTTCGCATATCCGGAAAACGAGATAACCGGAAGCGCGAAGGGGCCGACGAAGGGGCGGGAAAGAGGAGAAAGGAGAAAGAGAAAGAGAGAGATCAAAGGATAAGCGAAATGGGGAATAAAGCTGAAACAAGTGAGACGAAAAATAAAAATAAGCAAATAAAGAAAATGCGAGGATATGAATTAGATAAAAGTCGAAAACGAAAAACGATACAACCAAAAAAAAAACGAAAAATATGAATTACATAAAAGTAGAAACCGAAAACGATAGAGCCAAAAGAATACGAAAATTATGAATCAGATATATTCGAAAACGAAAAACGATACAACCAAAAAAAAACGAAAAATATGAATTATATAAAAGTAGAAAACAAAAAACGATAGAGCAAAAAAAAAAAACGAAAATTATAAATTAGATAAACGCCAAAAACGGAAAATGACAGAAAAGGGGATGTTATGAGACGATACAGAGACGTACAAACGAACAAACCGAATGGGGGAAAACAGCGATGACGTCACAAGGGATTTCCAGAAGAAGGAGAAGAGAAATAGAAGGATAAACAGAGGTAAAGGAGAACGCCAAGGTGCGCCAGAGAAGGATTAGGATGAGCTTGAGATCCTAAAGGTGAAATGACGTAGGATTTAAAGAAGAGGAAGAAGAACAACAGACGACGTCAACAAAAGGAGGAGAAAGGAAGAGGAAAAAGAAAAAAGGGACGAAAGAGGAGGAGGGAAAATGAGGGGAAAAGGCTACCGCAGAAGAGAAAGAGCAGGAGAAAAAAAATGAACAATGAAAGAGGAAGAGAGAAAAGGCTAACGTAGACGAGAAAGAGAGAGAAAAAAGAAGAACGAGAAATTAAAGGGAAAAGACTATCACAGAGACGAAAGAGAAAGAGAGAGAGAAAAAGAGGGAGAGGGAGAGAGAGAGAGAGAGCGAGAGAGAGAGAGAGAGAGAGAGAGAGAGAGAGAGAGAGAGAGAGAGAGAGAGAGAGAGAGAGCGAGAGAGAGAGAGAGAAAGGAGGATGAGTAATGACGTAGTATTTAATAAAGAGGAGAAAGAGAAAGAGAGAGAGAGAAGAGAGGAAGAGGAGAATGACGAAGAAAAAGATTAACGCAAAGGAGAAAGAAGAGAGAGTAGAAGAGAATGAAGAGACAGAGGAAAGGAGAAAAAAAAAGAGAAGAGCATGGTGAAGAGAAAGAGAAGGAATAGAGAAGCCCAGAAGACGAAGAGAAAATGGATAATGGAGAAAAATAGATAAGGACATAAGTAAAGAAAGAGGAAAGTAAAACCGCGAAATTAAAGAAGAAATGAAAAAGAAAAGAAGATTTAAGAAGAAGAGAATAGAAGAGAAAAAGTGAAATGGAAAAGAGAATGGAGGAGAAGAAAAAGTAGAGGAGAGATGGAACAGAATTTTAAAAATGATGAAGAGACATGAAAGAGGAATAGAAATAGAGAAAAAGAAAAAGAAAAAAAATAGATTAGAGGAAACAAAAGCGTGTGAAGCAAACAGAGAAAGCTAAATAATAATAACAATAATAATAATAATAGCAATAATAATAATAATAATAATAATAATAATAATAATAATAATAATAATAATAATAATAATAATAATAATAATAATAATAATAATAATAATAATGATAATAATAATAATAATAATAATGATAATAATAATAATGAAAATGATAAATAGATAAATAATTAAATAGAAATAAAAATAAAAGCATGCAAAAAAGGGTCAGAATAGGTCATCAAGCTTTAATGCAACATCTATCAATACTTCACTTTAAATTCCTCATTTTGCTTTGCTATTTCTGTTGATGTGATATTGTTTTTATGTTGCAAAAATTATTCATTTGATACCCTGTGATTTGCATTTATTTTCATTTCATTACTATTAATATGTTTTACTCGTGACAGTTTTTATAATCCTTTTTCGATGTTTTTTTTTCTCTCTTTTATTGAACGTGTTTTTGGGATTTGTATTTTTTTTTTTCTCCTTATATATCTCTAACTATCAGTTTGTTTAAATGTTTGCATGTCTGTTTTTTTATCTGTCTGTATGTAGACCTATTTATCTATCTTTCTATCTTCTCACATATGCGCGCGCACATACACACAAACATGCACATACACACAAACATACACACACATACAAACAAACACACACACAAACAAACACAAACATACAAACATACAAACAAACATACACAAATAAAACAAGCACCCACACCCACACACGCACACCCACACACCCACACCCACACATACAAACCAACCAACCCCCTCCCCCCAAACACACACACAAACACACACACACAGACACATACAAACAAACCAACCAACCCTCCCCCCCCCACACACACACACACAATTTCTTGAATACATTGCAGACGCCGATTGTGCAATGCGGATTCTTACGTTTTCCCATTCAGCTTCCACGGATCCGAACGCCTTCAATTTACCATTTGAGTACACTATAAATCCACCGCGTAGAATCCACGTTGGGGAAGCCGCTGTACTCTGAAGAAAGGGAGAAAGGGGAGGGAGGAGGGAGGGGGGGAGTGAGGGAGAGAGGAGGGAGGGATAGGGAGAGAGGGAGGAGGAGGGAGGAAGAGAGAGAGGGAGGGAGAGAGGAGGGAGGAGAGAGAGTAGGGGAGGAGGGAGGGAGGGGAGGAGGGAGGAGGGAGGGAGGGAGAGAGAGGAGAGAGGAGGGGGAGGAGGGAGAGAGGGAGGACGAGGAGGAGGGAGGGAGTGAAGAAGGGCAGGAGGGAAGGAGGGAGGGAGGGAGGAGAAGAGAGGGGAGGGAGAAAGGAGAGAGGAGGGGCATAGGGAGAGAGAGAGAAGAGAGGGAGGGGGATAAGGGATAGGGAATTAGAGACAGGAAGGAGAGAGTATGGAGGGTGAGGGGGAAGAAGGAGGAATTAGGGGGAAGGAGAGAGAACAAGTGGGAGGGATTAGGGGAAAAGGAGAGGAAGTGAGGGGAGACAGAGGAGGGAAGG
>NC_091575.1:26672381-26679881 GCF_042767895.1 Penaeus vannamei
TTAATACAATTTCTGTCGACCTTATTCAAATGTTTTTTTTTTTTTTATTGACATTGGCAGTGTGGTTAAAATGGCAATATAGGAAAGATAGCACGAGGAAAATATATAAAAGAAATAGAGAGAGGGAAGGGAATGAGAGAGAGGAGATAAAGAGAGGGATAGATAGCACGAGGAAAAGATATAAAAAGATGAGAGAGAGAAGGAGAGGGAGAGAGGGAGAGAGAGACCGAGGAAAATACATAAAAGAAATAGAGAGAGGGAAGGGGGATGAGAGAGAGAAGGAGATGAAGAGAGGGAGAGAGAGAGACCGAGGAAAAGATATAAAAAATAGAGAGGGGAAGGGGGATGAGGGAGAGAAGGAGAGGGAGAGAGGGAGAGAGAGACCGAGGAAAATATATAAAAAATAGAGAGAAGGAAGGGGATGAGAGAGAGAAGGAGAGTGAGAGAGGGAGAGAGATAGCACGAGGAAAAGATTTAAAAAATAGTGAGGGAAGGGGATGAGAGAGAGAAGGAGAGGGAGAGAGAGACCGAGGAAAAAATTAAAAAATAGAGAGAGGAAGGGGGATGAGGGAGAGAAGGAGAGAGAGAGGGGGATAGAGAAAGAGAAAGAGGGAAGGGAGAGAAGGAGTAAGGGAAGCAGGGAGAAGGTAGGAAAAGGGGAGGAGGATGTGAATAAAGGAGGAAGGAAAGGAGAAAGAGGGGAGAGAAAGAGAAAAAGGGATGAAAAAGAGAAAGAAAGAAAGAAAGGAGGAGAGAGAGAGTGTTCAGATTCGAGAAAAAAAACATCAGAAAAACAACCGCAAAAAATAATAAAGAATCAAACAAAACATCAAAATTACACAAGAAAAAAACAAGAACAAACAACAGAACAAAAACAATAACAATGAGAAGGAGAGAGACAAGAGGAAGAAGAAGAAGCAGTGAATAGACGGAGAGAGATTCTTGGAGACGCTGACGGTGATCAGCTGTGACGCGTACAGGGGCGAAGAGGGGAAGGAGGGGGGGGAGAGGGGGGCAGAAGGGGGAGCTGGTGAAGAGGGGAGATGGAAGAGAGAAAGAAGAAGAAGGGAAAGAGGGAGCTGTGTGAAGAGGGGGAGGTGGGAGAGAGAGAGAAGAAGAGGGAGCTGGTGAAGAGGGGAGGAGAGGGAAAGAAGAAGAGGGGAAAGAGGGGGAGCTGGTGAAGGAGGGGAGATGGGAGAGAGAGAAAGAGAGAAGATAGGGAAAGAGAGGAGGAGAACCTGGTGAAGAGGGGAGATGGGAGAGAGGAGTGGGGATGGGATGAAGAGGGGAAAGAGGGGAGCTGGTGAAGAGGGGAGATGGAAGAGAGAAAGAAGAAGAAGGGAAAGAGGAGTGGCAGGAGGGGGAGCTGGTGAAGAGGGAAATGGGAGAGAGAAAGACGAACAGGTGGAGAGGGGAAAGAGAGGTACGGAAGGTGGAATAAGTGAAGAGAGGTAGAGATGGGAGAGGGAAAGAAGAATTACAGATGAAGAAGGGGAGATGGGGAGAGAGAAAGAAGAACAGGTGAAGGGGGGCAAGAGAATGGGAGGAGAAAGAACATGGGGAAGAGAGAGAGAGAGAGAGAGAGAGAGAGAGAGAGAGAGAGAGAGAGAGAGAGAGAGAGAGAGAGAGAGAGAGAGAGAGAGAGAGAGACATAGAGAGAGATAGGGTGTAGGAGAAGGAGAGGGTGTGAAAGAGACAGACAGACAGATTGGGAGGGAGGGAGATAGGACATGAATCTGGGAAGGAGACAAAGTGGAGGGAGGGAGGGAGAGAGGGAGAGAGGGAGCCTTACAGAACAGGTAAAAAGTGGGAGAGAAGAAGAGGGAGATAAAAAAGTCACAGAAAAAGGGGGAGGGGGACAGGTATGTAGGACCATTGGGGACAGAAGTAGAGATGTAGGGAGCAAGGGGGAATGTTGGGAGGGGGAGGGGAGGGGAGTGGGAGGGGGAGAGGGGTAAAGGGGAGGGAGCATAAGTCAAAACAACCCCTAACTTCGTTACCAATATTAAGCGAAGGAGAGAGAGGGAGAGAACAGGAGAATAAGAGGATTAAATTAAGAGAGCATTAGTGAAGTAGCATCTCTGTATCCCTTTCCCTTCCCTACCCCCCCCTAGCCCTCTTCTCCCCCCCCCTCTCTCTCTCTCTCTCTCTCTCTCTCTCTCTCTCTCTCTCTCTCTCTCTCTCTCTCTCTCTCTCTCTCTCTCTCTCAATCCTCACTCTGTCCAACCCTCCCCCTTACGCACACACCCCTCTCCCCCCTCTAGCAACCACTACTATCACTCCCCCTCCAATTCCCCCTCCCCCTCCTTCCCTCCTTTCCCCCTCTCCCTTTCCAGCCCTCCTTTCTCTCCCTTTCACCATATCCTCCTCCACCCCCCCCCCCCTCTCCCTCTCTGCCTCTCCTAAATCCTTCTATCCCCAAATCCCTCTCTTCTCCTTTCTCCCACTGTCTTCCTCCCTCTCACTCTCTCTCTCTCACCGTCTCTCTCTTTCTCTCTCTCTCTCTCTCTCTCTCTCTCTCTCTCTCTCTCTCTCTCTCTCTTTCTCTCTCTCTCTCTCTCTCTCTCTCTCTCTCTCTCTCTCTCTCTCTCTCTCTCTCTCTCTCTCTCTCTCTCTCTCTCTCTCTTTCTCTCTTTCTCTCTCTTTCTCTCTCTCCCTCCCACAAAGAACACCACGAGGAAAAAAAATAGAAAAGAAAATAAGAATCGAAAAAAAAACAAAAGGAATAACAGAGGGTACAGTGACACGCCGAGAACCGCAAGCCTCTAAACCATCAATATTAACCCTTATGGCGCCCTGGTAGACAGCATACGGCTTCGGTCTCGCTTGCCTGAGGCGAAGAGCACCTTCAGCGACCTCTCTGAATGGTGGTGTTATTGCTGTTGTTATTCTTTGTTGTTGTTGTTATTATCGTTGTCTTTACTGTTGTTGCGGTTTATAACGATGTTGGGATTGTTGGAGTAATCGTTGGTATTATTGGTGTTATTATTGTTGTTGTTATTACCTGTTGATTATTTTTGCCGTCATTATGATTATATATTTTTTTTTCTCTTTCTCTTTCTCTCTCTCTCACACTCTGTCTTTTCCTCCCTCCATCCTTATCCTCTTCTTTCTCCTCCTCCCTCCTTCCCTCTTTCCCTCACCCCACCCTCTTTCTCTTACTCCTCCATCCCTCTCTTTCTCCCTCCCTCCTCCCTCCTCCCTCTTTCCCACACCCTACTCCTCTGTCTTTTTCCTCCCTCCCTCCCTCCCCCTCTTTCTCCCCCCCTTCCTCTTTCCCTCACCTCCACCCTCTCTCTCTCATGCTCCCTCTCTTCCTCCTTCCCTCCACCCCTCCCTCTCTCCTTCCCTCTTTCCCTCCCTCCTTCCCTCACCCCACCCTCTCTCTCTCTCCCTCCTCCCTCCATCCCTCTCTTTCATTATCATTCCTAAGCGACGCTCCATCATCACCATCGTTCGTTATACGGTTATATGTTCGTTATACCCTGATTCGGCCGCTGTTGTCGGAGAGACCTAAAAGCTTCGTTAGAGATCGAGCACATTCGGTACTTGCGATGGGGAGAGTGTGGGGGAGGGAAGGAGATAGAGAGGGGGGGAGGGGGAGGGAGATAGAGAGGGAGGGAGAGAGAGAGGGGGGAGGAAGAGGGAGGGAAGGATGGAGTAGGGAGAGAGAGAGAGGGGGGGAGGGGGGAGGGAGATAGAGGGCGAGGGAGAGAGAGAGGGGAGGGGGAGGGAGGGAGGGAGGAGGAAGAGGAGAGGGGAGAGTGGGTGAGGGGGTCCGGGTCGCCTGTTTCAATCAAGGAGGGGGTTTGGCGGTGAGAGAGAGGGGGAGGGGAGAGGGAGGAGGTGGGAGGGGATGGAGGATAGAGAGGGGGTGGAGGGAGATGGAGGAGAGAGAAGGAGAGAGAGAGAGATGGGGATAGAGAGAGAGGGGAGGGAGATGGAGATGAGAGGGTGGGGTGGGGAGAGGGAGGGAGGGTGGGTGGAGAGGAGAGGGAGAGGAAGCGAGAGAGGGGCGAGGGAGGGAGAGAGGAGTTTCGGCGAAGAGAGAGAGAGAGGAGAAGGTAGAGGGAGGAGGGAGGGGAGAAGGAGAGAGAGAGGGGGAGGGAGGGGAGGGAGAGAGAAAGAGAGAGATGGGGGGAGGGAGAGAGTGAGTTTGGCGAAGAGAGAGAGTGGGGGGGGGAGGGGAGAAGGAAGGAGAGAGAGAGAGGGAGAGAAGCAGGGAGAGGAAGGGAGAGGGTGGAGGGAGGGAAGAAGAGAGAGAGGGGGTGGGTGTGAGGGAGAAGGAGGGAGGGATGGAGGAGAGGGAAAGAGAGAGAAAGAGGGGGGGAGGGAGGGAGAGAGAGAGAGAGAGATAGAGGGAGGGAAGGAGAAATCTATCTATCTATCTATTCATCTATCTATCTGTCCATCTATCTATCTATCCATTTATCTATCTATATATCTATCTACCTATCTATCTATCCATCTATCTATCTATCTGTCAATCCATCTATCTATCTATCTAACTAATTAACTAACTAACTAACTAACTAACTAACTAACTAACTAACTAACTAACTAACTAACTAACTAACTAACTAACTAACTAACTAACTAACTAACTAACTATCTATCTATCTATCTATCTATCTACCTATCTATCTCTCTCTATATATACTCATACTTCTCATTCCAAACCCAAACAAAACTACCCACGCCATACCCCCCTCCCCCGACCCCCGCCCACGCAGCTGCCATAGAGTAAATAATAAATAAAAGGAAAAAAATAATAAGTCCTGCACCCAACATACATAAGCTTACCTGTATTCATTCAGATCAAATGGAAGCTACATTGTGCGGCCGCGGATTAAGAGGTGTGGGGTCGCGGCCAGGTGTGTAGGGGGGTTGCCACGTGCTGGATTTAGGGGTCCGAATTTTTTCTGTCCTGGTCGGTGCATGGGTCGGGTGTTTTGTGTGTGTGTGTGTGCGTGGTGTTCGTGTGTGTGTGTGTGTGTGTGTGTGTGTGTGTGTGTGTGTGTGTGTGTGTGTGTGTGTGTGTGTGTGTGTGTGTAGTGTGAATGTGTGATGATGTGTGATGTGTGTGTGTGTTGTTATGGTGACTTTGGTGTATGGGTGTAGTGTTACAGGTAGGTAGGTGGATAATTGATAGTGAAAGAGGCTGATTGATTGATTGGATGATAGATAGACAATCATACAAACACACATGCACACACACACGTATATATACATGAATATATATACATATATGTGTGTGTGTGTGTGTGTGTGTGTATAAATACATACATATATAGGTATGTATGTATATGTATACATATATGTATATATATATATATATATATATATATATATATATATATATATATATATATATATATATATGTGTGTGTGTGTGTGTGTGTGTGTGTGTGTGTGTGTGTGTGTGTGTGTGTGTGTGTGTGTGTGTGTGTGTGTGTGTGTGTGTGTGTGTGTGTGTGTGTGTGTGTGTATAAATATATGCATATACATGTGTGTGTGTTTGTACACACACACGCATGTTTACATGTGTGTGTGTCCGCATGTGCGCGCGTTAAAATGCTCCGCGTTACGAATGAAACAAGAGCATTTTTATGATCCCCAAACCTGGCCGTGACGTCATAGATGCATAGAGCGAAACAACTGCCCATTCACAACATTTTTCGTAAGATGAATTTTTTCCCAAAGTCGAAAAAATATAGCAGAGAGAGAGAGCCTTTCCGATGGAATATTTCATCAATAAGTTTCCCTTGGTGATGCTTTGTCTCGGTCCGATTGGGAATTCTTTTCGACTCGGGTTCTGAAAAATGCCTTTTATGAATGGACCTGATTTTCTTTTATATTTATAGGAGAATTAGTCCCGTTCCCCCCACCCGTTCTGCCTTCCTATGCACCCTCCTCCCTTCCCCCTCCCCCTCCTCCCTTCCCCCCTGCCCTTTCTCCCTTCCCCCTTCCCACACCTCCCACCCTCCCCTCCGCCCTCCTCCCTTCCCCCTCCCCCTTCTCCCTTCCCCCCTCCCCCTTCTCCTCTCCCTGCTTTCCAACCCTGCTGCTTTTTCTAATCCTTATCTTGACCATAACCAATCGTCTCCCAATCTCCAGTCTCATTTTGCAAGCTAACGGTCCAGTACTCCTCCCTCACCCCCCCCCCCTCATCCAATCCTCTTTCTTCCCCTCCCAATCCTCAGTCTCGTTCTACTCTTTAATCATCCAGTACTATACTCCTCCCTCACCCAATCCCTCTCCTTCCTCACCCAATCCCCAATCTCATTTTGCTCCCTAACGGTCCAGAGTACTCCTCCCTCACCCCCCCCCCCCCCAATCTCTTCCCTTTCCCCCACCCAATCTCCAATCTCATTCTTGCTCCCCAACTCTCCAGTTCCCCTCCCTCACCCCCCAATCTCTTTCCTTCCCCTCCCAATCCCCAATATCAGTTTGCTCCCCAACTCACCAGTTCCCCTCCCTCACCCAATCCCATTTCTTCCCCACCCAATCCCCAATCGCGTTTTGCTCCCCTAACGGTCCAGTACTCCTCCCCCACTCCTCACCCCCAAACCCTTTCCTTCCACACCCAATCTCCAATCTCGTTCTGCTCCCCACCTGTCCAGTACTCCTCCCTCTCCCCTCCTCACCCTCACCCAATCCCTTCCCTTCCCTTTGCTTCTATCTCTACTTTAGTCCTACCCATTCTCCGCCCCCCCTCCTTCTTCGCCAATCCATGATGAGGTAAAAAGGAGGAATATTTCTTCTAGCTTCCTCTAGCATGGCCAAGCGCTATACACCCCCTCCTCCTTCTCCTCTTCCCCTCTCTCTCTCCCCTCCTTTTCCCTTTTCCTCCTTTCCGCTCCCCTTTTTTACCCTCTTCTTTCCCTCCCCCCTCTTCCTTCTCTCGCGCCTCTACCTTTCCTCTCTTCGTTCCTTTCCCCCTCTCTATCTCCCCTCTTCCCACTCTCCCCCTTTCCTTTCTTTCTTTCTTTCTTTTCCCTTCTTCTTTCCCTCTTCTCTCCCTCTTCCCTTTCTTTCCTCCCTTCCCCCCTCCTCCTCCCCTTTTCCCTCCATCATTCCTTCCCCACCACTCCCTCTTTCCCCTCTCCCCCTTCTTCCCCATTTTCTCTTATCCCTACTTTTTCCTCTTCCCCGTTTCCCCCTCTCCCCTTTCCTCCCTCTTTTCCCTCACCCCCTTCTTCCCCCCTCTCCTCCCTTTTCCCGTCTCCCCTTCTCACCCTTCCCTCTTCTTCCCCTCTTCCTTCTTTCCTGCCTCTCCCTCTTTCCCCTCTTCCCTCCTCTTCCTCCCTCTTTTTCCCTCTTCCCTCCCTTATCCCTCCTCCCCTTCTCTGCCCTTTCCTCTTTCCCCTCTTCCTCCACCATCCCCTTCCACACCTTCCCCTCTCCCCTTCTCCCCTTTCCCCTCTACCCTTCTCCCTCTTTCCCCTCTCCCCCTTCCCCTTCTCCCTCTCCTCTTCTCCCCCTTTTCCCTCTTCCCTC
>NC_091575.1:26683135-26688135 GCF_042767895.1 Penaeus vannamei
AGGAACACGCAAATGACCAGGTTTATGCATATACAATTCAAATAACAGGCATGTTGCTGTAACATCCAGAAAATTCATTCAACTAAACCCATTTTAACAACATGATTTGTAGCGAAATGGTCCTGTTCTCGTGACGTGATGCTTTCGTAATAAAAAAACGTGTGATCCAGAGATTCCCTGTTAATAGTCGAGCTTTCGTTGTAGGCCGGTTTCGGCTGCGTACTAGAATTCGTTGTAGTTTTATGGTCTTCGGTGGCAATGTTGTTGTGGGGACGGGATATGTTGAGTATGTCATCTAGTATGTCTGAATATATGGAATAATTGGATAGTTGTTTATATGCGTCGTGCTATTTGGTCTAAGAAGGACGTATTCTTTGCTGGCTAGAAATGTTTATGATTTTAAAAATTATGTTTTCATTGCTGGCTAAAAAAAAAATTATGATTCTATTGTAGCTTGTATTGCAGAGTTAACAACATTTTCTTTTTCTTTCTTTCTTTCTTTTTTTCTTTCTTTTTTGAGTTACCTAGATCAGGAAACAGCCAATGAAACTAGTATCTAGATCTTACTCTAGCGTATGTAAGTATGTCACCTAGTTTGTCTGAATATATGGAATAATTGCATAGTTGTTTATATACGTCACACTAATTGGTCTAAAAGTGACATTTTCCTTGCTTCTTGTAAATGTTTATGATTCTGTTGCAACCCGTATTGCAGAGTCAGAACCATTTTTCCCCAAAGTTACTTAGATTAGCAAACAGCTCATGCAACAAGTACCAAGACCTCACTCTGGTATCTATTACATCACATTGTTTGGCACGAATTAAAAGAACCGCAGAGAAGTGTCTCACATGTAAAACAATCCTGGTTCCACACGCTACATCACTCAGCCCTCAAAGTGTGTGTGAAGCGCGAGATAAATTTCCCTAACTGGAATTTATGACAACTCTTGCCATGGCAGCAACAGGTATTCCGAGATCTATGTCGACAATGTGGCTGATGCTCGCGGCCACAGCAAGTCAGTCTGCGTGGATTATGATAAAATGACTGTATATTCCCTAACATGTGAGTTAATACATTTGTTCGTGGCATTGCTTGTAAGTCTGCTTGATGAGTTTAGTGTCTTGAAGATAATATTTCAGGTAGTGAAAATAGCTCGCGCGTCAGTGTCTTTGCTAAATTCCATTTTTTTTTCTTGGTTTGTTTCATTTTTCTTTCTTTATGTGTGTCGTGTCAGTTCTCATCCAGTCATGAATGCATGTCCTCTTTTCATCATAAATCATTATCTTTCTATATAACGTAAGACCAGCCTGGTTCGAGCGCAATGCACGACCCCCTCCGGATGCTTTCACTGGCGGTAATAAGGGCATATTACCCGAGTGCATTATGAGGAATACTGCGTTCCCTTGGTAAGTCTATCTACGTTATAGACATATTGATCATTCGCGGTCGGAGATTCCTTACACGGGGGAGGGGTTCCTTCTCTCTGTTTTATTTCGTAGCGCTTCGCCTTTTTTATTATTGATTTGGCAAGTTTCCTTTTATTTCCTTTATGCGTTATCATTAGAAGTAGATTGTCTGAACGCTGACACTCATTGTCATCTGTGTCTATAGGATCAAGTACATGTTTCAGCTGCATTTAGATCTACATGACATTACTGAACAATACCCTAACACCACATTTATTATTATTATTATTATTATTATTATTACTATTATTATTATTATTATCATTATTATTATTATTACTATTATTTCCATTTTTTTAGATAGATTATATGATTATGTGCTCATGTTCACAGTTCACAGAAAAATATTTTAGGTTCATTATGCATTAATCATCTTTGAATCTCTCAACACTCTGAGGTATAAGGTATCATAACTTATAATCGTCCTTATGAACAGCTAATAATGTTAAATTTTAATGTTTAAACAAATGAATGCGCTAGACATCCTAGGTCATATAACACTAAGGTAAAATATTGTGATAAAATGGCCATAGGTTCTTAAGTTTCAACGGTAAAAGGGCATTGTAAGATAGTATGTTAGAGAAAGCTGTAGAAAGAGGGATAGTAAATGAAATGGATAGAAGGGGGGGGGAGGGTTAAGGATAGGCTAATAAAAAAGTGAAGTAAAGCCAACGGAAGACATACGCGTTCCTTAAAATGTCTTCAAAAAATAACAAAAGTATGATAACAACCAGTAACGCTATGAATCAGATAAAAAAAGAGACTATTTCTATCGTAAATGCGTCATGGCCATGATAAATCGACGGGTTTAAGGCCCATTGGATTATAGAACTTCAGCGTTAACTACTGTGTATCCACTTTTTTTTTAAGCCAATAGATCACTAATTAACTAGTGTGTTGCGGTCGTTTGGATACACGAGTGAACTACCAATTACACTGCTGACCCAGGCACGTGTGTTTATGTGTATGTATCATATATTGTTTGCTATTCAATGGCGATTTCATAAGTATACTCTTCTTTTGGTTATATCAAATTGTATATCTCGAAAGCCTTGTATGCCTAGCGTTAAAACTACCACGAATTATTACAATTACAACTACATTTACAATTTACAATTACAATTACGAATTACAACGGTTATGTCAGAATTGTAATTATTTCCTCGTGATTACTTTGACAAGATGTACAGCACAAAGAATGTCGAACAAAGTAACGAAAACCAAATAAAAGACAAAAAATAAAGGTATTCATAGCAATCTTCTAATCTTCTCTTCTTGAACGAAAAACGATATTTTTTCTTTTCTTTTCGTCGAGAACGAGTGCGTTTCGTCTTGACCAATGAGAGTGTGACGGCCGTTCGGAATCAGCTGTTCCCCCCCCCCTCGCTGTTCTCGCAGATAAGCTCAGCCTCGGTGGTTATAGTTCATTCCTTCCGGTTATCTAATCTGGTGTGGTGCCTAATTTTATTTTATTATTTTCATTATCATAGTTATTACTATTATTGTTGTTGTTATTGTTATTATTACTGTTAGTGTTATTGTTATCATTATTATTAATGTTATTGTTATCATTATTATCAATTGTGACTTTTCATATTTTTTGTTATTGTTATTGTTATTACTATTAGTGTTATTGTTATCATTATTATTAATGTTATTGTTATTATTTTTATCAATTGTGACTGTTTTCATCATTGTTGTTATTGTTGTTGGTGGTGGTGTTATCACTGTCATTAATATTATTATCCCTATTACTATTATTGCTAATATCATCATTATTTTTATTGTCGCTGCAGTTCATAATGTTATCATTATTTTGTTACTAACATTGTTATCATTGTTCCTGTTGTCATTATTGTTATAGTGATTATCACTATCATTACCCTTATTATTGTGCTAATCATTATTATTATCATTATTGTTATCCTTATTGTTATCATCACCATCACCATTATGATCATTGCCATCATCATTATCACCATAACCATCATCACTATCATCACCATTACCATCAACATTATCATCACCATCACCATCCTCACCATCACCATTATCATCATCACCGTTATCCTCACTATCATCATCATCACCATCACCCTCATCCTCATCTTCACCACCATCACCGTTATCTCCATCATCATCACCATTATCATCATCATCATCATCATCACCATCATCATTATCATCACCATCATTATTATTATCACCATCATCACCATTATCATCATAACCATTATCACTATCATCATTACCATCATCACCGTTACCATTGACACCATCATCACCATCACCATCATCACTATTATTATCACCATCACTATTATCACCATCACCATCACCATTACCATCATCACCATCACCATCATCATCACCACCCTCATCCTCCTCACCACTAAAATTGTAAAACCGTATTACCGACATAGTTGAAACGCGGGTAGCAATGTCCGTAGACTTATTCCACGAAAGCGCTTGACACCAAATATGGAAATCGTTATCCCGTCTAACGATGACCATATTGTGCATTTTTTTTTTTTTTCTTTTTTTATCTTGCCTTTCCGTTTTATCAGATTCTAAATTAGTGAAAAAGGAGAGAGAAATTTTTTAAAACGTGTTATTAGTTATTAATGATTTAATAATACATTAATAATTTAATAATATTAATAACTTAATGATTTAATAATATGAATAATTTTATGATAAATTAATTATAATTTAATAATAAATAAATAATTTAATAATATTAATAATTTAATAATAAATTAGTGAAAAAAGGAGATAGATTTTTTTACGTGTTAACCATTACGTAAAGGAAAATATGAAAAGGATTAATGACGTCAATTCATATCTTCGCTATAATTGAGTCAGATGATCTAAATTGCTTTTTGAAAAGTTACAATGTTTACTGCATGTGGAAATATTCGTGATTCCTGGCGAAAATATGTCATTAACCCCAATCTTTTTTTTTCTTTCTTTCTTTCTTTCTTTTTCTTGTTTTCTTTCCTTTTCCTTTTCTTTCGTTTTTTTGTCTATTTTCTTCCTTTTTTCTTTTTCTTTCTTTCTCTTTCTCTTTCTTGCTTTCTTTCCTTTTCCTTTCCTTTCTTTTTCTATTTTCTTGCTATTTTTTTATTTTTCTTTCTTTCTTTCTTTCTTTCTTTTTTATATCTTTCTTTCCTTTCTTTATTTTTCTTCCGTTCTTTCTTTCTTTCTTTTCCCCTCACGTCAAAAATATTTAAAAAATATATATTTCTAAACTAAGCCGGATTTTTTTTATCGCCCCAAAAATAGCGAAAGAGTTTTCATAATAACTCGAAATTATTCGCTACTTTTTTACGTAATGTGCAGAGTAGTAATATCAAAGGTTTTCCTCGCTGAATTCTGCGCTTATTGTAAAATCTTTATGGTGAATTAGTCCCTGATGAGTACTCTATAAAGACTCTTTTTCGATATATGGCCATATTCCCTATATTTTGTATGCGAATATCTGTATCTCTATGTCTCAGCCACGTCGGAAAAAATCAATACATGGTTACCAT
>NC_091575.1:26730635-26733135 GCF_042767895.1 Penaeus vannamei
AAACAAGGCATAGTTTCAGCATTCTCTTCACAATGGGACAAAGACTAGTTGGTGGAACAACAAAGCTCTCTTAGAGGGAACACTTTACGAATGGATAATACGATAAATTACGTGATTGTTCCGTGTGGCAGAACCCTTTTCTCATTTGCTTGGAAGCCGGATTTTTTTTTTTTTTTTTTTTTTTTTTTTTTACAGGGCTGGATTTTAGAGTGAAAATTGATATGGATTATGCGTGCTTGATCAAAGATGTTTGTTTGTTAGTTTTCACTTTGGTGATTGGATTGGATTTATATATATGGTGTGTGTGTGTGTGTGTTTGTGTGTGTGTGTGTGTACGTGTGCGTGTGTGTGTGTTTGTGTGTGTGTGTGTGTGTATGTGTGTTTGTGTGCGTGTATGTGTGTGTGTGTGCGTGTGTGTGTGTGTGTGTTTATGTGTGTGTGCGTGTGTGTGTGTGAGTTTATGTGTTTGTTTCTGCAAGTATACCCCTGTCTGTAAGCAAGTGTATGGTAGGACGAATATACGTGTATGCCTTTAACCGTGTTTCTTTATGTATATCTACCACTTTATAGCCCCTGTAATTGTGCGGATTAATAACAAAAAGAAAGAAAGGAAAACAAACAAACAGAGGAAGGAAGAAAGAAAGAGAGAAAGAAAAAAGGGAGAAGATAAGAAAGAAAAGAAAAAGGAAGAAAGAAAGAATGAAGAAGAAAAACGAAAAACAGAAAAACTAAAAAAAAACAATAACGAAAAAAGAAAACAATCAAAAGAAAAAAAAAGAACAATCCAAAACGAAAAAAAAACAGAAAACAGACATCTAAACGACAACAACAACAAAAAAACAAAAACTAAAAAAAAAATAACGAAAAAACAAAATAAAAAGAAAAGAAAAATAAGAATCCATAACGAAAAAAACAACAAAAAACATAGAGAACATTAAAAAAAAAAAACACACATAGAGAACAATTTTTTTTCTTTTGAATGATCAAAAGAAACTATAGCCAGTGAATGACGTAATATAACATCTACTCCTTCGGATCTTAGCTAATCACTTCCTTCCGTGTGGCAGATCTATTGCTCAAAGTTTGGCTGACCTTCGGGTTTTTGGGGGAGATGATTAGGGAATTCCCCGGAGATAAGGCGGGGGGAGAGGGAAGGAGGGGGGGGAGGGGGAGTGAGGGGGAGGGGGGGAGGGGAAAGGGGGAGAGGGAGGGAGGGAGTTGGGGAGGGAAGGGAGGGAGGGAGGGAGGGAGAAGAAAGGGAAAGGAAGGAGTTCCTGGGAGACAAGGCAGATAGAAAGAGAGAGAGGGAGGGGAGGGAGAGAGGGAGGGAATTCCTGGCAGATAAGGCGGAAGGAGAGAAAGAGAGGGGGAAGGAGTAAGGGAGGGAGAGGGGGATGGGAGGAAGAGAGAGAGAGGTAAGGGGGAGGGTGGGAGAGAGAGTAAGGGGGAGGGAGGGAGAGAGAGAGGTAAAAAGGGAGGGAGGGAGAGAGAGGTAAGGAGGAGGGAGGGAGGGAGAGAGAGAGTAAAGAGAGTCAAGGAGAGGGAGGGAAGGGAAAGGAAAGAGAGAGAGAGAGAAGAGAGAAAGAGAAAGAAAAAAAGAGAATGAGAGAGAGAGACAGAAGGACAGAGAGAGATAGAGAAAGAGAAATACAGTCAACCAGACATACAGACAAACAAACAGACACACAGACTCATAAACAGACAGACAACAGCCAAGCAACCCCAGACATCAACCAGATTTTCATCGGAGACAAAGATCTCTGTGAATCACCGTAAATCCCTTTGGCTTCAAGTACAATATCTACTTAAGATCCTACATAATTTTTGTTGTGATTGTGTTGTTAGGGTTTGTGACTTTGTTTGTTGTTGTTGTTGTTGTTTTAAGTTGTGTTGTTTTGTCGTTTTTGTTGTTGTTTTTGTCATTGTTGCTTTTGTTGTTGATATTGTGTTGTTGTTGTTTTGTTGTTGCTTTTATTGTTTGTTGTTGTTCATGTTGTTTCTATTGTTGCTTTTGTTGTTTTATTGTTTTTGTTGTTTTCATTCGTGTTGTTTTTGATTGCTGTTATTTTTGTTGTTGAGTTGTGATTGTAAAGCTGAAGGACAGTTGTATTTACTGATTCTTTGTTGTATCATTGTTTATTTGTTGTTTCTGTATTTGTTGTTGTTTTTTCTGTGATTGCTCTTTGGGCATTTGATTAATTGTAAGTAAAATGTTAAAAAAAAAGAGTGAGGGGGGCTATATATGTATACATTGATATGCGTTTGAAGTCGTCCGTGTGTGTGCGTGCGTGTGTGTGCGTGAGTGAATGTGCGTGTGTGTGTGTGTGTGTGTGTGTGTGTGTGTGTGTGTGTGTGTGTGTGTGTGTGTGTGTGTGTGTGTGTGTGTGTGTGTGTGTTGTGTGTGTGTGTGTCTGTGTGTGTGTGTGTGTGTGTGTGTGTGTGTGTGTGTGTGTGTAAGTGTGTGTGTGTGTATGTGTCTGTATGTGTGTGTGTGTGTGTG
>NC_091575.1:26735635-26738135 GCF_042767895.1 Penaeus vannamei
GAGAAAGGAAAGAGAGAGAGAGAGAGAGAGAGAGAGAGAGAAGCGCCCGCCGAGGCCACCGCGCTTCCCGAATTATTCCGATGGATGCACGAGGCGGACGATCTCGCCGCGGAAGTTGCTCCTCCTCCGTCGCTGGGAATTCAAGCCAACTTCACGAGAGAGGGAGGGGATGGGGGAGGGAGGGAGGGAGAGGGAAGGAGGGAGGGAGGGAGGAGGGAGGAGGGATGGGGGAAGGAGGGGGGGGAAGGAGGGAGGGAGGGAGGCAGGGAGAGAGGGAGAGGAGAGAGAGAGAGCGAGAGAGAGAGAGGGGGAAGGAGGGAAGGAGGGAGAGAAGAAGAAAGGGAGAGAGGGAGGGAAGGAGGGGGAAGGAGGGAGGGGATGGGGGAAGGAGGGAGAGAGGGAGAGGGAGGGAGGGAGGGAGGATGGGGGAAGGAGGAGAGGAGGAGAGGATGGGGGAAGGAGGGAGGGAGGGAGGGAAGGGGGGGAGGAAGGAGGGAAGGAGGAGAGAGAGAGAGAGGGAGGGAGGGAGGGATGGGGGAGGATGGAGAGGATGGAGGGAAGAGGGTAGTGAAGGAGGGAAGGAGGGAGGAGGGAGGGAGGGAGAGAGGGAGAGAGAGAGAGAGAGAGGGAGAGAGAGAGAGAGAGAGAGAGAGGGAGAGAGAGAGAGAGAGAGAGGGGGGGGGGAGAGAGAGAGAGAAAGAGAGAGAGAGAGAGAGAGAGAGAGAGAGAGAGAGAGAGAGAGAGAGAGAGAGAGAGAGAGAGAGAGAGAGAGGAGGGAGGGAGGGAGGGAGGAGGGAGAGGGAGGAGGGAGAGGGAAGGAGGGGGAGGGAGGGAGGAGAGAGAGCGATAGTGAAAGAGAAAGAGAAAAGAGAGAGAGAGCGATAGCGAAAGAGAGAGAGAGAGAGAGAGAGAGAAAGAGAGAGAGAGAGAGAGAGAGAGAGAGCAATAGCGAAAGAGGAGAAACGATAGCGAGAGAGAAAGAGAGAGGGTGAGGATGTGATGGTGAAAGGATGAACGGGTGAGAGAGAGAGAGAGAGAGCGAAAGCGAGAGAGAAACAGAGACAGAGACAGACAGACTTTGACTTCGACAACGGAAAAGGAAGTTTCCGTCCGCGGGTTGAGACAGGTGTCCTTGTGAGTCGTGGGGGGGGGGGGGTGGAACGTCGAGATGAGAAGTGAGAATGTAAATACAACTTCAACGAAAGGCTAATTTGTGTATTAAAGCGAGAGAATCATTTGTATTCCTCTGTGGTGTTGACTCTAGCGTCCCTGTTTGTGTCTGTGTTAGATTAATTGTTTCTATCTGTTTTTTTATTCTTCTATTGTTCTAAAATAATGAAAAACCTATCATTGTGATATAAATTATTCAAAAAATATGTATATCTGCTGAAGCAAGTGAGTATATCAATCTATCTCATCCATTATTCTAATTCTGATATCACAATAAGATTGTTAATGCATTAGTTTATAGGGATTCGGCAGCAGACTGACTTTGAAAGCACACCAGCGGTCTAGGTCACCGTCAGCAAAGAGGTCAAGACAGGTCATTAAAGGGGTTGATTCTTAAAAATTATGATTATTGTGTCTGAAATCTTGCGTCTGTGCATTCTAGACGCGGTAGAGAAACATAATTGTTCCTTTTGTATTTTTAGTGGCCGATAACATTTAAAAATTGATAAATGATAAATCAAAAATGTTTCGATAAGATTGTGATTTCTGATCGAGGCTAAATGCTAGCGAAAGAGCCTTTAGTTTCTTCTTTTTCTTCTTCTTCTTCTTCTTCTGCAGTTCCTTCTTCTTCATCTTCCTCTGCAGCTCCTTCTTCTTCTTCTACAGTTCCCTTTTCTTCTTCTTCTTCATCTTCTTCTGCAGTTCCTTCTTCTTCTTCTTCATCTTCCTCTGCAGTAATGGGAAAGGGGAAATTTCCGAACGAAGTGTAGCTTCATAGGACGTCTATTTCGGCAAACAAAATACACTCAATGTTCTATAAAAAGTCCCTATATATTTACACAAAAACAGCGGATAGACACACTGATACAGCTACACGATTTGGATGCTGCATAAATCTACTCGTAAATGTAGATAAGCATGTTTACCATTACATAAACATAAGTGTTTGTTTTAGCTCGTGTGCTCAGTGAATTACGGGTCGAACTGCACATGCGGACATCCGTTGAAATTCAAAATTACGTGGACAAAGAGGTAGGGCTTTTGTGTGTGGCCGCGCGTAGTTCAGCCATTGTTATCCATTATTAAATATAGGAAGTTCCACTGGATATTGCATAAATAATGAAAAAAACACAGATATACATGCGGAAAATACGCCTTTACTATGCTGGCGGCAAGTTCGCTAGAGGGAACTACTTTTCGAGAGGGAAGAATAGGGTGTGAAAAGGCTCCCGGCGAGTGGCGGAGGAATACGCCATCGACGTGAACTTTTTTCCCGCCTTTTTTTTCATTTTATGCCTTGTATGACTCATTTTTTTGGTTTTATTTTCTC
>NC_091575.1:26758135-26768135 GCF_042767895.1 Penaeus vannamei
GCGTGCTCGCAAAGGGACGATTATCGTCCGCTAATCCCCGCATGACATGTTCTTCCCCCATAACGAAAGGCTGATCATTTCTCACACTAAATCTCCCTGAACGACACAGCCGTCGATAGTGTTCAGGCATCTTTGGGGTGTGTTTCTGTGGGATGTATTTCTGTGGGATGTGTTTCTGTGGGATGTATTTCTGTGGGATGTATTTCTGTGGGATGTATTTCTGTGGGATGGGCCTTCTGTGGATGTGGTTTCTTGGGATGTATTTCTGTGGGATGTATTTCTGTGGATGTATTTCTGTGGATGTGTTTCTTTGGGATGTATTTCTGTGGATGTATTTCTGTGGATGTATTTCTGTGGATGTACTTTTGGGATGTATTTCTGTGGATGTATTTCTGTGGGATGTATTTCTTTGGGATGTATTTCTGTGGGATGTATTTGTGGATGTATTTCTGTGGATGTATTTCTTGGATGTATTTGTGGATGTATTTCAGATGTATTTCTGTGGATGTATTTCTGTGGATGTATTTCTGTGGATGTATTTCTGTGGATGTATTTCTTTGGGATGTATTTCTGTGGGATGTGTCTGTGGGATGTATTTCTGTGGATGTATTTCTGTGGATGTATTTCTTTGGGATGTATTTCTGTGGATGTATTTGTGGGATGTATTTTTGGGATGTATTTCTCAGGGATGTACTAGGATGTATTTCTGTGGGATGTATTTCTGTGGATGTATTTCTCAGGACGTGTTTCCGTGACGTATTTCGTGACGTACTTCGTGACGTGTTTCAGGACGCATTTCTGACGTACTCTGTGACGCATTTTGTGACGTATTTTCAGACGCATTTTCAGATGCATTTCAGGGACGCATTTCCAGGACGCATTTTCGTACGCATTGTGACGATCAGGACGCTTTTGGGACGCATTTCTGCAGATGCATTTCGTGTATGCATTTTCAGACGGCTCCCTTGGGACGTGCTCTTTGGGACGCATTTCAGGACGTATTTCAGGGACGTGTTTCTTTGGGACGCATTTCTGTGACGCATTTCCGTGACGCATTTCTGTGGGACGTGCCTTTGACGCATTTCAGACGCATTTCTGTGGACGCATTTCTGTGGACGTATTTCCTTGGGACGTATTCTTCAGGACGGCTCTGTGACGTATTTTCGGGACGCATTTCCGTGGGACGCATTTCAGGACGTATTTCATGGGATACTTTTGGGACGTATTTGTGGACGTATTTCAGGGACGCATTCTCGTGATGGTTTCTGACGTATTCTCCAGGACGTATTTCAGGGACGTACTCTGTGGACGTATTTTTGGGACGCATTTCCGTGACGCATTTCCTGTGGACGTATTCTGTGGACGCATTCTCAGACGTACTCGTGGACGCATTTCCGTGACGTACTTTTCTGGGACGTACTCAGGACGTACTCTGCGGGACGCATTTCTGTGACGCATTTCCGTGACGCATTTCCAGGACGTGCTCTGTGACGTGTTTCATGGGACGCATTCTGTGACGTTCGTGGACGCATTTCCTTTGACGCATTTCGTGACGCATTTCCGTGATTTACTTTTCAGACGCATTCTCGACGCATTTCCGTGACGTATTTCCGTGACGCATTTCCGTGGACGCATTTCCGTGACGTATCTGTGATTACCTGCGTATTTACTTTGGGACGCATTTTCAGAGATTTCTCAGACGTGCATTTCGGGGACGTACCTGTGACGCATTTCGTGGGATTTACTCTGTGACTTACTCTTTGATGCATTCGTGACGCATCGTGACGATTTTTGGGACGTATTCTTGTGACGCATTTCTGTGGGACGTATTTCTGTGGGACGTTTCTGTGACGGGCTTCTGTGACGTCATTTCTTTGGGACGTATTTCAGGGACGTACTTTGATACTTTTGGGACGTATTTCTCAGACGTATTTCGGGACGCATTGGGGACGCTCTTCGGGGATATTTCTTTAGACGTATTTCTTTGGACGTATTTCTGTGGACGTATTTCGTGACGTGTTTCGTGTATGTGTCGTGACGCATCTTCGGGGACGTATTTCAGGACGATTTCTCGACGTATTTTTGGGACGTATTTGTGACGTATTTCTGTGATGGCTTGTGACGTGTTTCTGTGGGACGTGTTTCTGTGGACGTACTTTTTGGGACGTATTTCCGTGGGACTTACCTTGGGACGCATTTCGGGCCATTTTCGGGACGCATTTCTGGGGACGTACTTCTCGGGACGTACTTTGGGACGTATTTTTCGACGCATTTTGACGTATTTTTGGGACGTATTTCTTTTGACGTATTTTTGGGACGTATTTTTACCATTTCCTTTGGGACGTATTTCTCAGACGTATTTCCGTGGACATATTTTTGGGACGTATTTTCAGACTTATTTCTTTGGGATGCATTTTTGGGACGTATTTCTGTGACGTATTTCTTTGGGACGTGTTTCTGTGGGACGTGTTTCTGTGACGTGTTTCTGTGACGTATTTCCTTTGGGATGCATTTTCGACGTATTTTTGGGACGTATTTTTGGGACGTATTTTGGGACGCATTTTCAGATATTTCTCAGACGTATTTCCTTTGGGATTTATTTCTTAGACGTATTTTTGGGACGTATTTGTGGATGTATTTCTTTGGGACGTGTTTCTGTGACGTGTTTCAGGACGTGTTTCTGTGGGACGTATTTTTGGGACGTATTTCGTGACGTGTTTCTGTGGACGCATTTCCGTGGATGTATTTCTTTGGGACGCATTTCCTTGGGATGTATTTCTGTGGGATGTATTTCTTTGGGACGCATTGTGGATGTATTTTTGACGTATTTTTGGGACGCATTTCTGTGGATGCATTTCCCTTTGGGATGCATTTCTCAGACGTATTTCGTGGGACGTATTTCTGTGGATGTATTTCTGTGACGTATTTCCGTGGATGTATTTCCTTTGGGATTACTTCCTTTGGGACGTATTTCCGTGGACGTATTTCTTTGACGTATTTCCACGTATTTCTTGTGGACGTATTTTTGGGACGTATTTCGAGACGTACTTCTTTCCTTGACGTATTTCTCAGATTTACTTCTGTGGATGCATTTCTTTGGGACGTATTTCATGGATGCTCAGGACGTATTTCAGGGACGTATTTCTTGACGTATTTCTCAGATTTAGCTCTGTGGACGTATTCTTTTGGGATGCATTTCTGTGACGTATTTCGTGGACGAATTTCTCAGATGTATTTCTTGGGATGAACTTTGGGACGTATTTTCAGACGTTTCTGTGGACGTATTTCGTGGGACGTATTTCAGATGTATTTCTCGATGTATTTCATTGGGACGAATCCCTTGGGACGAACTCCTTGGGACGTATTTCTGCATGCATTTTCGGGACGTATTTCACTGGGACGTGTTGCCGTGGACGTATTTCTTGGAAATTTACTTTTGGGACGAACTCTCGACGCATTTCTGTGGATGCATTTCTTGGGACGTATTTCTTGGGACGTTTTTCCGTGACGTATTTCCTTGGGGACGCATTTTTGGGACGTATTTCAGGACGTATTTTCAACATTTACTTTTAGACGTATTTTCAGACGTATTTCTGTGGATGATGATTGTGACGTATTTCTTTGGGACGTTTTTCTGTGGGACGTATTTCTTTGGGACGTAATTTCTTTTGGGACGCATTTCAGGACGTACCGACGAATTTCTTTGGGACGTATTTCGTGGACGTATTTTTCTGTAGGACGTATTTCTGTGGGACGTATTTCGTTGGACGTATTTCTTTGGGATGTATTTTTGGGATGGCTTCCATGGACGTATTTCGTGAGGTATTTCTTTGGGATGCATTTTTGTGGATGTATTTCAGGATGCATTTCAGACGTATTTGTGACGTATTTCTTGGGACGTATTTCTTTGGGACGTTCTTTTCTGTGACGTGTTTCTGTGGACGTATTTCTTGGGACGTATTTCGTGGGATTTACTTTTTGGGATGTATTTCCTTTGGGACGTTTTTCAGGATGTGTTTCTGTGACGTACTTCTTGGGACGTATTTCAGATGTTTTTGTGACGTTTCTGTGGGACGTATTTCAGATGGTTTCTCGGGACGTACTCTGTGGACGCATTTCTTGGGATGTATTTCAGGATGTATTTCTCGATGTATTTCAGGACGTATTTCTCAGACGTACTGTTGGGACGTGTTTCTCTGTGGATGTATTTCCATTTTGGGATGTATTTCTGTGGGACACTTTTCAGGACGTATTTCCTTGGGACGTATTTCTGTGGGATGTAGCTTTGGACGTATTTCTGTGGGATGTATTTCTTTGGGGACGCTTTGGGATGGCTTCTGTGGGATGCATTTCTTTGGGATGTGTTTCTTTGGGATGTATTTCTTGGGATATATTTTCGTGGATGTATTTCTGTGGGACGCATTTATTGTGGGATGCATTTCGTATTATTTCTGTGTGGATGTATTACTTTGTGGATGTATTTCTTTGGGGATGTATTTCTTGTGGGATGTATTTCTGATCGCGGACGGCCTTTGGGATGTATTTCTGTGGATGTATTTCTGTGGATGTATTTCTTTGGGATGTATTTCTCAGGGATGTATTTCTGTGGATGTATTTCTTTGGGATGTATTTCTGTGGATGTATTTCTTTGGGATGTATTTCCTTTGGGATGTATTTCTGTGGGATTGTATTTCTGTGGATGTATTTCTTGTGGATGTATTTGTGGATGTATTTTGTGGGATGTATTTCTGTGGATGTATTTCTGTGGGACGTGTTTCTGTGGGATGTGTTTGTGACGTGTTTCTGTGGATGTGTCGGGACGTGTTTCTGTGGACGCATTTCTGTGGACGTATTTCTGTGGACGTGTTTCAGGATGTATTTCTGTGACGTGTTTCTGTGACGTATTTCTGTGGACGCATTTCTGTGACGTATTTGTGATGTATTTCTGTGACGTATTTCTGTGTGACGTATTTGTGACGTATTTCTGTGACGTATTTCTGTGGATGTATTTCTGTGGGGACGTGTTTCGTGACGTTTCTGTGGGACGTATTTCTGTGGATGTATTTCTGTGGACGTGTTTCTGTGGACGTATTTCTGTGGGACGTATTTCTTTGGGATGTGCTCTCTGTGACGTATTTCTGGGACGTGTTTCTGTGGATGTATTTCTTTGGGACATATTTCGGGGGCTTTTATCGTGACGTATTCTTTGTGACGTATTTCTGTGGACGTATTCTTTGTGGACGTATTTCTGTGGGATGTATTTCCAGGACGTATTTCAGACGTATTTCCTTGGGACGTATTTCTGTGGACGTATTTGTGGACGTATTTCTGGACGTATTTGTGACGTATTTCTCAGACGTATTTCGTAAGCATTTCCGTGGGACGTATTTCCGTGGGACGCCTGTGACGTATTTCTGTGACGTATTTCTTTGGGACGTGTTTCTGTGACGTATTTCTGTGGACGTATTTCTGTGGACGTATTTTTGGGACGTATTTCTTTGGGACGCTTCAGACGTATTTCGTGGACGTATTTCTTTGGGACGTATTTCTGTGGGACGTATTTCAGGGACGTGTTTCAGGACGTATTTTGGGATGCATTTCGTGACGTTTCTGGGACGCATTTCTGTGACGTATTTCAGGGACGTATTTCAGGACGTACTCAGGACGCATTTTGTGACGTATTTCTGTGACGTATTCTGTGACGTTTCTGTGGACGTATTTTCAGACGCATTTGCGTGACGTATTTGTGACGTATTTCTGTGACGCATTTCCGTGGACGTATTTCCGTGGGACGTATTTCTCGGGACGTACTGGGGACGTATTTCTGTGACGTACTTCAGGACGTACTTTTGGGACGTATTTCCGTGGGGACGTATTTCTGTGGGACGTATTTCTGTGACGCATTTCCGTGGACGCATTTCCGTGACGTATTTCTTGGGACGCATTTCCGTGACGGCTCTGTGACGCATTTCTGTGGACGCATTTCCGTGGGATGGTTTTTGGGACGCATTTCCAGTGGACGTGCTCTGTGACGCATTTCTGGGACGTACTTCCGTGACGCATTTCGTGACGCGCCTGTGACGCATTCTCAATGCATTTCGGGACGTGTTTCAGGGACGTATTTCTGTGACGTATTCTCTGTGACGTATTTTTGGGGATGGCTCTGTGACGTGCTCTGTGGACGTATTCCCTTGGGACGCATTTCAGGACGTATTTCCGTGGACGTATTCTGTGGGACGCATTTCCGTGGGACGTATTCTTCGGGGACGTACTTTGGGACGTGCTCTGCAGGACGTATTTCTGGGACGCATTTCGGGGACGCTCTGCGGACGTATTCTCGGGGACGTGTTTCGTGACGCATTTTCGGGACGTACTGGGACGTATTCGTGACGTACTTTCGGGGACGTATTTCGTGGGACGCATTTCTGTGGGACGTACTTTCAGACGTATTTCAGGGACGTACTTCGGGACGTATTTCCGTGGACGTACTCCTTGGGACGTATTTCGGGACGCATTTTGGGATGCATTTCCGTGGATGCATTTCAGGACGTGTTCGTGGACGCATTTCAGACGCATTTTCAGACGTATTTCCAGGGACGTGTTTCGTGGACGTACTGGGACGCATTCTCGGGACGCATTTCCGGGACGTATTTCCTGTGGGACGTATTTCTGTGACGCATTTCCGTGGACGTATTTCTCGGGGACGTACTCTGTGACGTGTTTCCAGGACGCATTTCGACGTATTTCCGTGACGCATTTCCGTGGACTTACTCTGTGATGTATTTCTTTGGGACGTATTTTTGGGACGTATTTCAGGATGTATTTCTTGGGACGTATTTCCTTGGGATGCATTTCAGGATGTATTTCTTTTGGGATGTATTTCTGTGGACGTATTTCTTGGGATGCATTTCTGGGACGTATTTCTGTGGACGTATTTCCTCAGGGACGTATTTTTGGGACGTATTTCTGTGGACGTATTTTCAGACGTATTTCTGTGTGGGACGTATTTCCGTGGACGTATTTCTGTGGACGCATTTCCGTGGACGTATTTTTGTGGACGTATTTCTTGGGACGTATTCTGTGGACGTATTTCAGTGGACGTATTTCTGTGGACGTATTTGTGTATTTCTTGGGATGTATTTCTGTGGGACGTATTTCGTGTACGCATTTTGGGATGTATTTCTGTGGGACGTATTTCTGTGGACGTATTTTTGGGATGCTCAGGACGTATTTCAGGACGTATTTGGGACGTATTTCCGTGGACGTATCAGGACGTATTTCTGTGACGTATTTCAGACGTATTTTTGGGATGTATTTCTGTGACGTGTTTCTGTGGGACGTATTTCCGTGGACGTATTTCTGTGACGTATTTTTGGGACGTATTTCCAGGACGTATTTCTGCGGATGTATTTCTTGGGACGTATTTCCAGGACGTATTTCTGTGTGGGACGTATTTTGGGACGTATTTCTGTGGACGTATTTCTTGGGATGTATTTCAGGATGCATTTCTGTGATGTATTTCCTTGGGACGTATTTCCGTGACGTATTTCTGTGGACGTATTTCTTTGGGACGTATTTCTGTGGACGTATTTTTGGGACGTATTTCCAGGGACGTATTTCTGTGGACGTATTTGTGACGTACTTCTGTGACGTATTTCTTTGGGACGTATTTCTTTGGGACGTATTTCGTGGGACGTATTTCTTGGGACGCATTTCCTTTGGACGTATTTGACGTATTTCCTTGTAGGACGTATTTCTGTGGGACGTATTTTTGGGACGTATTTTTGGGACGTATTTCTTTGGGACGTATTTCTTGGGATGTATTTCCGTGTGACGTATTTCTGTGGATGTATTTTGTGGGCCTTTGGGATGTATTTTTGTGGATGTATTTTGTGGACGTATTTCTTGTGACGCATTTCTGTGGACGTATTTCTCAGATGCATTTCTGGGGATGTATTTCTGTGGGACGCATTTCTTTGGACGTATTTCTGTGGGATGTGTTTCTGTGGACGTATTTGTGGACGTTTCTTTGGGATGCATTTCTTGGGATGTATTTGTGGATGTATTTCTTGGGACGTATTTTTGGGATGTACTTTTTGGGATTACTTTGGGATGTATTTCTGTGACGTATTTTCAGACGTATTTCAGTGACGTATTTCTGTGGGATGCATTTCTTTGGGATGCATTTCTGTGGGATGTATTTCTGTGACGTATTTCTGTGGGATGTATTTCTGTGGGATGTATTTCTGTGGGATGTATTTCTGTGGGACGTATTTCTGTGGGACGTATTTCTGTGGACGTATTTCTTTGTGGATGTATTTCTTTGGGATGTATTTCTTTTGGGATGTATTTCTGTGGGACGTATTTTTGACGTATTTTTGGGATGTATTTCTGTGGGATGTATTTCTTTGGGACGTATTTCTTTGACGGATTTCTTTGGGATGTATTTCTGTGGGATGTATTTTTTGTGGACGTATTTTTGGGACGTATTTGGGATGCATTTCTGTGGGATGTATTTCTGTGGGGACGTATTTCTTTGGGATGTATTTCAGTGGGATGTATTTCTGTGGGATGTATTTCTGTGGGATGTATTTCTGGGATGCGATGTATTTCTGTGGGATGTATTTCTGTGGATGTATTTCTTTGGGATGTATTTCTGTGGGATGTATTTCAGGATGTATTTCTGTGGGATGTATTTCTGTGGGATGTATTTCCTTTTTGGGATGTATTTTTGGGATGTATTTCTTTGGGATGTATTTCTTTGGGATGTATTTCTTTGGGACGTATTTCTTTGGGACGTATTTCTTTGGGATGTATTTCTTTGGGATGTATTTCTTTGGGACGTATTTCTGTGGGACGTATTTTTGGGTGTATTTCTGTGGGATGTATTTCTTTGGGATGTATTTCTGTGGGACGTATTTCCTTGGGACGTATTTCTGGGACGTATTTCTTTGGGACGTATTTCTGTGGGACGTATTTCCTTTTGGGACGTATTTCTGTGGGACGTATTTCTTTGGGATGTATTTCTTTGGGACGTATTTCTTTGGGACGTATTTCTTTGGGACGTATTTCTTTGGGATGTATTTCTTGGGACGTATTGGGATGTATTTCTTTGGGATGTGACGTATTTCTTTGGGACGTATTTCTTTGACGTATTTCAGGGACGTATTTCTTTGGGACGTACTTTTCTTTGGGATGTATTTCTTGGGGATGCATTTCTTTGGGACGTATTTCTGTGGGACGTATTTCTGTGGGACGTATTTCTGTGGACGTATTTGGGACGCATTTCTGTGACGTATTTCTGGGGACGTATTTTTGGGACGTATTTCTGTGGGACGTATTTTGGGACGTATTTCTGTGGGACGTATTTCTTTGGGATGTATTTCTGTGGATGTATTTCTGTGGGATGTATTTTCAGGATGTATTTCTGTGGATGTATTTCTTTGGGATGTATTTCTTTGGGACGCATTTCTGTGGGATGTATTTCTTTGGGACGTATTTCTGTGGGACGTATTTCTTTGGGATGTATTTCTGTGGACGTATTTCAGACGTATTTCTGTGGACGTATTTCTTTGGGATGTATTTCCTTTGGGACGTATTTCTTTGGGACGTATTTCTGTGGGACGTATTTCTTTGGGACGTATTTCTGTGGATGTATTTCTTGGGACGTATTTCTGTGGGACGTATTTCTGGGACGCATTTCTTTGGGACGTATTTCTGTGGGATGTATTTCTGTGGGATGTATTTCTTTGGGACGTATTTCTGGGACGTATTTCTGTGGGACGTATTCTGTGGGACGTATTTCTTGGGATGTATTTCTTTGGGATGTATTTCTGTGGGATGCATTTCTGTGACGCTTTTTGGGACGTATTTCTTTGGGACGTATTTCCGTGGACGTATTTCTTTGGGACGTATTTCTGTGGGACGTATTTCTGTGGGATGTATTTTTGGGACGTATTTCTGGGACGTATTTCTGTGGGACGTATTTCTTTGTGACGTA
>NC_091575.1:26780635-26790635 GCF_042767895.1 Penaeus vannamei
CACTGATTATTTAAACTTTTTTTTTAATCCGTTTTTGTCCCTCTGTCGACGAAAACGCGAACTAGAGCAAGACATCTGGCGGAGACCCTCACCGTAAATTTTTTATTCTTCTTAAATATATAACCTTGCGTTGTGCGATGAACTTCAAAATGGCTTCCTCTTTTGTCATATTTGATATCGTTTTTTGTCGAAAGAGTTCCTTGATTTAACTAATTTTGTAATCTATAGGTTTCGAAAGATTCATAATAACGGGGTTTTCATACGCCGATGCCGCCATATTGGAAACCTGATCCAACCGTGTTTTTTTCTTCCTGTCTCACTTTTTGGTAAATAATGGCACACAAAGCCAGATTCCAGCGCCGTCTTCCGACTTTAACCTGATAAATAATACGTGTGGAGGGGCAGACAGGCCATTAGTCAATAGAAACACGAAACAAAACAAAAAAGTTCAAAGTTTGTACAAGAACTTCTCATTCTTGTACAAGAAAGTCGATTATCCATTGGATGACTTTACTTTTGCTTTTTCTTTGTTTTCGTGTTGACTATATATCTTAATAGTGTTTACTATTTTGCTGTAAGTTCTCGGTATTATAACGATGTTGTTGATATTTGTTTTATTTTGAAGGAACTTTTTTTTTCTCTTTTTTTTTCTTTTTGTCAATTATTTCTGTGGAAGTTCTTACTATTTTATTCAATGTAAGACTTCTCTTTATTTTTAAGGTCGTGTACCTTTTACCTGTAATGAATTATAAGAAGCTGCCAAATGGAAATGTACAAAACTTTTACTTCGTTATGGTCTAGATACATTTTTTAAAAGATTTTCCTTTCATATAAATTGACAAGATGTACCGTATCTTCCACATGTTCCAGACACACAGACACACACACACACACACACACACACACACACACACACACACACACAATATATATATATATATATATATATATATATATATATATGGTAAATTATGTAACACCCTTACCATTTCTTCTGGTCTTTTTTTATTTTTTTTATTTTTATTTTTTTGGATGAGGGTGTAAAAACAAGGAATAATTGTTTGTTCGTATTATGCCGTATCAATACACGTAGAAAGCATCGTAGATCCTTGTCGTGTGCTGCGTGTATTCAAATTATATTCCGATATTAACACTAAATATTCGGATGACAAGCATAGGTTTTTTATTAGATAGGAGCGTAGTTAAGGTTTCAGGAAGGCGGGGGGGGGGGGCACCTTTGCCGATTCAGTTCTTAAAAAAGGGGGGATTTTAGAGTTTTTTTTTAAAGGTAGATTTTAGACATTTCAGCCATTCTTTAAAAAAAGGGGGTATTTCAGGCAGTTCTTAAAAAAACGGGGATTTCAGACAGTTCTTTTTAAAAAGGGGGTATTTCAGACAGTTCTTTAAAAATGGGAGATTTCAGCCATTCTTTAAAAAAGGGGGATTTCAGAGTTCTTTTAAAAGGGGGGGATTTCAGATAGTTCATTAAAAAGGGGGGATTTCAGATAGTTCTTTAAAAACGTGGGATTTCAGACAGTTCTTAAATAAAGGGGATTTCAAACAGTTTTTTAAAAAGATGGGTTTAGACAGCTTTTTAAAAAGAAGGATTTTAGACAGTTCTTTAAAAAGGGGGGATTTATGGCGCATCTCTCTGTCGCCTCGCACAATTATTTTCATTTGTCTTTTAACAACGAGTCGTATGTCATTGTCGACCTTCCTGATATTACCAATGAAGTTCATCATTTTCAAATCTTGAAGGGGAACAGATGGAGACAGGTACCCGGCCAACTACGCTATCTATTGTACCACGACTCCTGTTTACGTACCTGAGCCTTGTTCCACCGCGTAATAATAATAATGATTTAGTTCCATTTCATTTCTTATAATGATTATTCTCTGCTGTGACATGCTGTCTGTTTATTTTGCTTCTATATTTACCCCCGTGTGCAAGGAATGGCTGGGGTTGCCATACACCGCTGGCGTGGGATGTGATCGCGAGTCGGCAAGAGTGCTAGACTAGAACCCCGTTATTATGAATCTTTCGAAAGCTATAGATTACGAAAGTAGCAAAATCAAGGTGCTCTTACGATAAGAAAATATCAAAGATGACAAATAAGGAAGGTATTATGAGTTTATCACACCACCCAGCACACAGCAATTAGTAGTACCATCCTTGAAAATTTGTCCCTGAATGAAACCCACTCATCAAGTTAAGATAACAGATGCTTCAATCAATGCATAATAACAGAAATCATTAAGGAATATCTTATATATTGGTAGATGTTATGATTACTTTTTAAACGTTGGTCTAAACAGGAATGACAAAAACTATTACCAACTAATTGAACGTTTTATCAGCTGTTTCAGTTTTATAGTAATAGGAGTGAATTACCTCTGATATTTAACAAATCTGATTTACCAGTGTTTGTTAAATCTGCTACGTGTGACTAGGGACAAGACAGTCGAATACCAGCAATTTATTTCAACCCAATACTAACAAAATACTTAAAGCGCCAACGACTGTTTATCACACATAAAGAGAAAGTCGAAATTAATAATTTATATCACAGACAAACTATAACCTACAAAGAGTAAGCGACATTAAGAGCAATCAGAAAGAAAAAAATGATACAAAGACGTTGTTTCACGGTGTGGCTGTTGGACATACCAGCCTCTGGGAATACCAAAATACACATGTACTCTCTCGACATCGACAACCCCTTGTACTCACGCTGAGAAAGTAACATGAATCTTGTTTACAACACGTCGTTCGAAAGGCGAACAGTGTTGGATCTTAGGCAGCGGGTTTCTCTTGTTTTGTTTTCTTTTTGTTTTATGTTTGTTTTCTCTTGTTTCTCTTGTTTTGTTTTCTTTTTGTTTTATGTTTGTTTTCTCTTGTATCTCTTGTTTTGTTTTCATTTTGTTTTGTTGTTGTTTTTTGTTTGTTTGTTTTTCTAAGATCTTCCGAATATTCCTTGGCTTTGTTTTCGCTGTGGCTTTCTGAAAATCGGTCGGAACTTTTTGAAAATCGATTGCAAAATGTGTTCATTCAAAAGTTAATAGTCATTATCATTCTTTCATTCTTCTTATATCAAAAGGTTCTCTCATTCTTCTTATATCAACGTGTTCTTTTATTCTTCTCAATTAAATGGTGATATATAGGCGTGTGGATCAATGTTATCTTTGTAAAATTGACAGGTTTCAGAATGCTTCGCCGTTAATGTGAAAACCGAGAGAACAAGAGAAAAATAAATCACAGAAAATCACGGAGGGATGCATACCTTCTCTCTGTCTCTCTCGCTCTCTCTCTCTCTGTCTCTCTCGCGCTCTCTCTCTCTCTATCTATCTATCTATCTATCTATCTATCTATCTATCTCTATCTCTCTTTCTCTCTCTCTCTCCATCTATCTATCTCTCTATCTATCTCTCTTTCTCTCTCTCTCTCTCTCTCTCTCTCTCTCTCTCTCTCTCTCTCTCTCTCTCTCTCTCTCTCTCCCTCCCTCCCTCCCTCCTCCCTCCCTCCCTCCCTCCCTCCTTCTCTCACTCACTCTCCCTCCCTCCTTCCCTCCTTCTCTCTCTTTCTTTCTCTTTCTTTCTCTCTCTCTCTCTCTCTCTCTCTCTCTCTCTCTCTCTCTCTCTCTCTCTCTCTCTCTCTCTCTCTCTATCTATCTATCTATCTATCTATCTATCTATTTATCTATCTATCTATCTATCTATCTATCTATCTCTCTCTCTCTCTCTCTCCCTTCTCCTCCCTCCTCTCTCTCTCTCTCTCTTTCTATGTTCCTCTCCCCCCTCTTTCTCTCTCTCTTTCTTTTTTTTCACCTGAAGTTATTGCATAATTCACGCCCATGCTGACCTTGCCCAACCCTCGTGTGTCTTTGATGCCTTTCTTTATTCATCGTTTCTCCATCTCCGCTTTCCTTCCCTCTTTCCATTCCCCTGTATTTCCTCTCCTCCCCCTCTTCTCCCTCACCGCTACGGTTTCCCCTTGTCTTCGCTTCATTTCTCCCTCCCTTCCCCACCTCTCCTCCCTCGCGACACTTTCCCCACCACTTCTCCCCACCACACCTCCTTTTCCTCCCCCATGATTGTCTCTTCCTCCACTCCTCTTCCTCCTCCTCCTCCTCTTCCTCCTTCTCCTCCCCCTCCCCTTCCCCCATCACTCCTCCTCCCCCATCACTCCCCTTCCCCATCACTCCTCCTCTCCCCCCCATCCTCCTCCCTCTCCCCCATCACTCCTCCCTCTCCTCCCATCCTCCTCCCCCTCCCCCATCCTCCTCCCTCTCCTCCCCCACACCCCACACTTCTTCATCCTCCTCCCCCTCCACCCCAAGATCACACCTCCCCCCCCTTCGCTCTGTTGAAATCGCCCGAGGAGTTTAAGCAACAGCCCCCTCTTACTTCCCCCCCCCCTGTTCTCGAGACTGACCTCGTTATCCCCTTACCCTCCCCCTCGACGTTGGAGAAAGAGGGGTAGAGCTCTCGAGAATGAGGAGAGGAGGAGAGAAACGAGGGAAGAGGATAGGTCTGTAGGTGACGGAGGAGGAGGAGGAAGAGAGGGTGGAGGAGGAGAAAGAGGGGGATGGAGGAGGAGAAGATGACTTTAGTGGAGGAGGGGTGGAAGGAAGAGGGTGGAGGGAGGAGGGGGTGGAGGAAGAGGAGGAGGTAGAGGAGGAGGGCGGAGGGAGGAGGAGGAGGAGGAAGAGGGGTGTGGGAGGAGAGGAGGTGGAGAAAGAGGAAGAGGAGGGGGCGGAAGGAGGAGGAGGAAGAAGAGGAAGGGGCGGTGGAGGAAGAAGGAGCTGAGGAGGAGGAGGAGGAGGAGAGGGCGGAGGAGTAGGAGGGGGCGAAGGAGGAGGAGGGGGCGAAGGAGGAGGAGGAGAGGGCGGAGGAGGAATAGGAGAATGAGGAAGAGGGGGCGGAGAAGGAGGAGGAGTAAGAGGAGGAGGAGGCGGCGGTGTCCCCCTAAAGGCATGGTACTCCTTGAGAAGTGGAGGTTAACACGAAGTGGCTGGAGGGCTCGGGGTAGGGGGGGGGGACTTACTCTCGCCCCCGCCCCCGCCCCCCACTCTTCTATCCAGTCTCTCCCACTTCACCTCTTTCTCATCCCACGCTAACTCCTTCTCTGTCTATTTCTCTATATTTATGTGTCTGTCTGTCTATCTGCTTCCCGTCTCCATCTCTCTATCTCTGTTTCTATATCTATCTATCTTTGTATATCTCTCTCTCTCTCTCTCTCTCTCTCTCTCTCTCTCTCTCTCTCTCTCTCTCTCTCTCTCTCTCTCTCTCTCTCTCTCTCTCTCTCTCTCTCTCTCTCTCTTTCGCTCTCTCTCTCTCTCTCTCTGTCTCTGCCTCTCTCTCTCTCTCTCTCTCTCTCTCTCTCACTCTCCCTCTCTCTGTGTCTCTCTCTGTCTCTGTCTCCCTCTCCCTCTCTCTCTCTCTCTCTCTGTCTCTCTCTCTCTCTCTCTCTCTCTCTCTCTCTCTCTCTCTCTCCTTCTCTCTCTCTCTCTCTCTCTCTCTCTCTCTCTCTCTCTCTCTCTCTCTCTCTCTCTCTCTCTCTCTCTCTCTCTCTCTCTCTCTCTCTCTCTCTCTCTCTCTCTCTCTCTCTCTCTCTCTCTCTCTCTCTCTCTCTCTCTCTCTCTCTCTCTCTCTCTCTCTCTCTCTCTCTCTCTCTCTCTCTCTCTCTCTCTCTCTCTCTCTCTCTCTCTCTCTTCCTCCCTCCTTCCTCTCCCTCCCCCTCAGCCACATCCCTCCTCCCCCTTTCTCTACTTTACTCTCTCTCTTTCTCTAATCCTCTCTCTCTCTCTCTCTCTCTCTCTCTCTCTCTCTCTCTCTCTCTCTCTCTCTCTCTCTCTCTCTCTCTCTCTCTCTCTCTCTCTCTCTCTCTCTCTCTCTCTCTCTCTCTCTCTCTCTCTCTCTCTCTCTCTCTCTCTCTCTCTCTCTCTCTCTCTCTCTCTCCTCCCTCCCTCCCCCCCTCAGCCACATCCCAGAAGGTGCCTCAGGCAATGGGAAAGGAGGAGGAGGAACCAGAGAAGGAGAAATGAAGAAGAAGAACAGAAGGAAGAGAAAGAAGAAAAGGAAGGGGAGGAAGGAGAAAGGAAAGGGAAGGAGAGTAAGAAAAAGAGAAAGAGAAATAAAAAAAAAAAACGAAATGAGAGAGGAAAAATAATATGAGCAACGGGAAAGGAAAGGAAAACTAGAGAAAGAACAAGAAGACAAGGAAGAGACGAGAAGAACAGAAGGAGAAACGATAGAGAAAGAGGCGAAGAGGAGGACGGAAAGAGGCTAAGGGGTCAGGTAGAGGAGGTAGAGTTTCTATGGGAAGAGAAGGGTTGGAAAGGCGCCTCGAGCGATAGAGAGAGAGAGAGAGAAGAAAAGAGAAGAGAGAAAAAGATGGATAAAGAGAGAGAAAAAATAGCAGAGAAGAGAGAAAAAGACGGATAAAGAGAAAGAAAAAATAGCAGAGAAGAGAAGAAAAGGGAAGAGAGAGATATATAGATAGATAGAGAGAGAGAGAGAGAGAAAGAAGAGAAGAAAAGAAAGAGAGAGAGAGAGAGAAACAGAGAGAGTCTGCTGTGGAATCTCCTGCTGTGCAGATTTCTGTCCTTTAATCCATCGAGAGATCAATTATTTTTATATGTGATGCTTTATATATTTTTCTTGATTAGTTTTGTTGATTGTTTTTTATTATTTAGTTTTGTTTATTTTTCTTATTTAGTTTTATTTAATTTTTCTTATTTAGTTTTATTTTTTTTTCTTATTTAGTTTTGTTTATTATTTTTTCTTATTTTGTTTCGATTATAATGTTTTTCTTATAAATTTTTCTTTATTTTTTAATCTAGTTTTGATTCCTGTTTAGTTTTGTTTATTGTCTTGTTTTCTTATTTACATTTGTTTAATATATTTTCTTATTTAAATTTGTTTTCATTATATCGATTTTTCTTAAAGTTCAGAAAATGAAGCGGAAAGGAGGAAAATCATATTAGTTAAACTTATCTAAACTTATGTAAATATACATTTTTCATTCCATCGAGTTAAACTATTTTTACGTGTGATTTTTTTTCTTTTCTTTTCTTTTTAGTTCGTTCTCATTAAGTGGAATAAAAAGTAAAATTACTTACGTATATGTTGGCAAATATGATATAGTTAAACAGACAACAGATTAGGAAATGCTATTAAAGGGAGGATTTTACAGATATACTGACATAAAGAACCGTATTCATGTTGACTAATGTAGAAAGATATGAATGAGAATGAATATCTTCACAATACAAGAGATGTATTTGACCGGTTTCGAATATATATCATGTATTTCTGACGCAGATATATTCGAAACCGGTCAAATACATCTCTTGTATAGTGAAGATATTCATTCTCATTCATACCTTTTCTACATTTGTCAACACGAATACGGTTCTTTAGGTCAGTATATCTGTAAAATCCTCCCTTTCATTCTCATTTATACCTTTCTAAAATGCTGATATAACTTAAACTGGTCGAGAACAAACACACGCATGAGGAGCAAAAAAAGGTACAAAAGAAGATACTGAAATACAGAGATTTTTTTTTTTTTTTTTTTGGGGGGGGGTACGAAAATGTCCACGCATTTCGAAAGGAAGATGGCTAAAAATAAATAAATAGATAAAAAATAGAGAATGAAAAATGAAATGATAATAATAATGATAATAACAATAATAATAAAAATGATAATAATAATAAAAGTCTTCAGAGAAACTCAAAAATAGGGACAAAATAAAATGTGTGAAAATCAGCGAAACTTTGGCACTTTCACTCCTCAAGTCACACAAAGCTGGGGGGGGGGGGGAGATTGGCACTAAGGCACCGGGTCCTGACACTGCCTGACTCCATGCACTGTAAAAGCAACACGACCCCTCCCCCCCCCCCCGCCTTCACCCCCTCCCTTATCCCCGTCCTAGAAGAATCTTTCTCCTTTTCTCTCCTTCTCTCTTCTCTCTCCTCCTCTATCCTCCTCTCTTCTCTTCCCTCCTCTATCCTCCTCTATCCTATTTTCTCCTCCTCTCTCTTCCTCTCTCCCTCCTCTCTCCTCTTCTCTCCTCCTCTCTCCTCTTCTCTCCTCCTCCTCTCCCTTTCCTCTCTCCCTCTGCATCTCCCTCACTCCTCTCTCCTCTTCTCTCCCACTCTTCTCTTCCTCTCTCCTCCTCTCTCCTACTCTTTCTTCTCCTCTCTCCTCTTCTTCTCCTCCACCTGCCTCTCCCTTCCCCCCTCTTTATCCTCTCCCTCTCGGGCGAAGTTTCTCTCCCTTCATCCTACCCTCCTTAGTGCCTCCCCCCTCTCTTCTCCCTATCTTCTCTCTTTTGAACTCTCTCTCTCTCAATCTGTCTGTCTATCTATCTATCTTTCTTTCTCTCATACTCCCCTCTCTCTCTCTCTCTCGGTCTATCTATCTATCTATCTTTCTTTCTCTTTCTCTCTATCTCCCCAACCCCCTTTAACTTGTCCCTCCCTTGTCCCTAGATCCCCGTCCCTTCACCTCTCCCCCCTCTTCCCTTTCTTTCACTCCTCTCTCCCTATTCCTTGTCTCTCTTTCCTTCCCTCCACTCCCCCAGGCACCCCCTTCCCTTCCTCCCACTCCCGCCCCCAATCGCCCCTTACCCTTCCCCCTACTACCCAAGGCACCCCCTTCCCTCCCCCCCACTCTCCCAGGCGCCCCTTCCCTTCTCCCCACCCTACTCCCCCAGGTGCCTCCTCCCTTCCCCCCTACTCCCCCAGGCGCCCCTTCCCTTCCCCCTCCATGTCTCCACCCCCATCCCTCCCCTCCCCCGTCACTCCCCCAGGCACCCCCTTCCCTTCCCCCTACTCCCCCAGGTACCACCTTCCCCTCCCCCCATATCCCACAAGCACCCTCTTCCCCTCCCTCCCCCATGTCTCCACCCCTTCCTTTCCCCCCCACACTTCCCCATGCACGCCCATCCCTCTCCCTTCCCCCCTTCCCTTCCCTCCAGGTACCCCCATTTGCCCCTCCCTCCACTCACCAGGCACCCCCCTTCCCTTCCCCCTTACCCCCCAGACACCCCCTTCCCTCCCTCCCACTCTCCCGGTCGCCCCCCTTCCCCCTTCCCTTCCCCTCCCCCCCCTCCCTCCCCCAGTCGCCCCCCTTCCCTCCCCCCCTTCCCCCCCCCCACTCCCCCAAACACCCCCATCCCATCCCCTCCCTCCCCCTCCCCCCTCCCTCCTACTCCCCCAGCCACCCCCATCCCCACCCCCCTTCCCTCCCCCTCCCCCCATGTCCCCTCGCGCTACAGCAGGGGGCTTCATTAACCTGTCGTGACTCTCTCTAAGTATCTCATTACCTGGAATACTGAGCATTCCGTGGTAATTACTGCCTTTTGTTTACGTTGTGAGAATTATTATTTCCATTAGCTTGTGTTGATGGGGTTGTTATTAGTGGTGTGAGTGTTATTTGTTGTTGTTGTTGTTGTTATTATTGTTGTTGTTGTTATTATTCTATGCTATATTAGTGGTGTGAGTATTGTTATTTTTTCTGTTTGTTGTTGTTATTATTGTTGTTGTTGTTATTATTCTATGCTATATTAGTGGTGTGAGTATTGTTATTTTTTCTGTTTGTTGTTGTTATTATTGTTGTTATTGTTGTTATTCTATGCTATATTGGTGGTGTGAGGATTGCTATTTTTTTTTGTTCGTTGTTATTATTGTTGTTGTTATGATTCTATGGTATTCTTGTTGTTAGCATAGTTGTTATTGTTATCATTACTCTTTCTGTTTTTGTACTATAAGTGTTGCTGATTATCGTTTATTATCAGCGTTTGGGGATTACATGTACAGCTGTGTACTTTTATTGTTGTAATTGTTTGTCAGTCACACTTTTGTTAATTTTCCTATTCTCCTTTTTTTTTTTTTTTTTTTTTTTTTTTTTTTTTTTTTTTGCTTTGCTTAATGGCTTAACTAGTTTCTTGGCTTATTAGTAAGTTGACGTAGACACTTACTAAAGATAAACATT
>NC_091575.1:26820635-26823135 GCF_042767895.1 Penaeus vannamei
GTGGGGGGTGTAAGGTGGTCAGAGGGGAGGAGGGAGGGATAGGGGAAAGGGGAAATGGTAGGAGAGGAAAGAGGGGTGTGAGGGAGAGATAAGGAAGAAGAAGAGAGAGAAGGGTAAGTAGGAGGAGGGAGGAAGGAGGGATAGGGGGAGGAGAGGGAGGTGGAAGGAGAGGATAGAGGAGGGTGTGTGACGGAAGGATAAGAAGGAAGGGGTGAGAGAGGGGTAGATAAGAGGATGGGTGAGGGAGGGATAGGGGAAGAAGGCTGACGAAGAGGATGATAAAATAAATAAGGGAGGGATAGGGGTGAGAGGTAGGAGAAGGAGGGAGGGGGGAAGGGCAGGAGGATTAAGAAAGAGAAGGTAGAGGATAGAGGAAAGGTGTCAGTGAGGGAGAGGAAGAGAAGATAGAGAATAGAGGAAAGGTGTCAGTGAGGGAGAGGAAGAGAAGATAGAGAATAGAGGAAGAGGCGTCAATGAGAGAAAGAGAGGAATAAGTCAAGTATCAAGAGAGAGAGATAAAAGCAAGAGAAATAATACGCGGGATAGATGAACCAAAAAATGGTAGGGGTGAAGAATAGGCAGTTGGAAGAGACAGAAGACTATCACAGGGTGGGTGAGAGAGGATGAGATGGATAGTGGATAGAAGAATATCCAGGAGAGGGAGTAAGGAAAAGTATTTCGGGTTGGGGGGGGAGGATAGAAGGATAAGTAAGAGGTAGGAGAGTAAGTGGATAGGGGTGAAGGAGTAAGTGGATAGAGGAGAAGGAGTAAGTGGATAGAGATGGAAGAGTAAGTAGATTAAGAAAGATTAATGGATAGGGGTGAAGTAGTAAGTGGATAGGGGAGAAGAAGTAAGTGGATAGGGATAAAGAAGGGGGGGTGGGGTAAGTGAAAGGATAGGGACCAGCCGAAAATGCCTATTAATTACAAAATCATTGAATGACAGTCATTACTCCAACCTCCTCTAATTCACAAAATATATTCAAAATGCTGACACATTTAAATCTCTCCCAATACAGCATGTATAATACCTCTAATATGCATTTAAATACGTCCTCATGAATAATAACGATGTTGATAGTTACCATAAATGAATATCAAACACCATTAATATGTTACGATTAAATCAGGTTTCTATTCTTGTTTTTCCTGGTTATTTCAGGGTTACATAAAAGCTAAACATATATATTTCAGCAGGAATGATATTTGTTTTTCTTGTTAGTTCAGGGTTACATAAAAGATAAACATATATATTTCAGCAGGAATGATATTTGTTTTTCTTGTTAGTTCAGGGTTACATAAAAGCTAAACATATATTTTAGTATTGTTATTTAACTTACAGTCGACATAAAAAGTCCAGAGAATTTGCATATGATTTTCCTTGTTATATTGACGTATATCAAAACATGGAAGGTAGTAATGACGATTATAGCATAATGGTAATAATGATAATACTGATGATAATCATAATAAGTATAATCACTACAATAATAACACCAATAATGATAATGATAATAATGATGATGATAGTAATAATAATATTCATAAGGTTGATAATGATAATAATGATATTCATAATAACAATAATGATAGGAATGGTGATAATAATGCAAAGAATAAGGTTAACTATAATAATGATATCAATGATGATAGTTACCATCATTATTATTTTTTTCGTTATCAGTATCATTGTTATTATTGTCATCATCCTTATCATCATCATCATCATCATTATCATAAATATTATCATCACCATAATAATTGCTACCATTTTTATAATCATTATTATTAATATCACAATTATCATTATCATTATTGTTATTGTTATCACTATTATTATCAGCATCATTATTGTTACAATCATTAGCATTAGCATTAGCATTATCATTAGTATAATCATTATTGTTATAATCGTTATTACTTTTATTTTCATTATTATTACTACTGTTATCATTATCATCATTATCATTATTACTATCAATATCATTTTCATTGTTATTACTATCATATCATCATTATCATTATTACCTTTATTATCGTTATCATAATCACAATCATCAATATTATGATTATTATTAATAATATTATTATTATCATCATCATTACTATAATCATTATCATCATCATTGTTATTATAGCTACTATCACCATTACAATCATTGATACTACTTTGATATTCCTCTTCATTATTATTATTATTGTTATCAATTGCATGATAGTGATATCATTTTCGTTATTGTTCTTATCAATATTATCACTATTTTCATTATCATTATCATGATTATGATTTTTATTTTCCTTTTGACTGATATATTTCTATCTTCATTATTATGATAACTTTATTTTTACTATTATCATTATCAATTTCATCATTATTACATCTTCATCCTAACCATCAATATCATTATCACCAAAATGGTCATGAGTAATCATTGTTACCAGAAATAGTATTATTATCTAATATCATCATTATCATTGTTATCACATTTATCATTACCGT
>NC_091575.1:26843322-26852328 GCF_042767895.1 Penaeus vannamei
TTCTTTGGGATGTATTTCTTTGGGATGTATTTCTTTGGGATGTATTTCTGTGGGATGTATTTCTGTGGGATGTATTTCTGTGGGATGTATTTCTTTGGGATGTATTTCTGTGGGATGCATTTCTGTGGGATGTATTTCTTTGGGATGTATTTCTGTGGGATGTATTTCTGTGGGATGTATTTCTGTGGGATGTGTTTCTGTGGGATGGGTTTCTGTGGGATGTATTTCTTTGGGATGTATTTCTGTGGGATGTATTTCTTTGGGATGTATTTCTTTGGGATGTATTTCTTTGGGATGTATTTCTTTGGGATGTATTTCTTTGGGATGTATTTCTTTGGGATGTATTTCTTTGGGATGTATTTCTTTGGGATGTATTTCTGTGGGATGTATTTCTGTGGGATGTATTTCTGTGGGATGTGTTTCTGTGGGATGTATTTCTTTGGGATGTATTTCTGTGGGATGTATTTCTTTGGGATGTATTTCTTTGGGATGTATTTCTTTGGGATGTATTTCTGTGGGATGTGTTTCTGTGGGATGTGTTTCTGTGGGATGTGTTTCTTTGGGATGTATTTCTTTGGGATGTATTTCTGTGGGATGTATTTCTTTGGGATGTATTTCTTTGGGATGTATTTCTTTGGGATGTATTTCTTTGGGATGTATTTCTTTGGGATGTATTTCTTTGGGATGTATTTCTTTGGGATGTATTTCTTTGGGATGTATTTCTTTGGGATGTATTTCTTTGGGATGTATTTCTGTGGGATGTATTTCTTTGGGATGTATTTCTTTGGGATGTATTTCTTTGGGATGTATTTCTGTGGGATATATTTCTTTGGGATGTATTTCTTTGGGATTTATTTCTTTGGGATGTATTTCTTTGGGATGTATTTCTGTGGGATGTATTTCTTTGGGATGTGTTTCTGTGGGATGTGTTTCTGTGGGATGTGTTTCTGTGGGATGTATTTCTTTGGGATGTATTTCTTTGGGATGTATTTCTTTGGGATGTATTTCTTTGGGATGTATTTCTTTGGGATGTATTTCTTTGGGATATATTTCTTTGGGATGTATTTCTTTGGGATTTATTTCTTTGGGATGTATTTCTTTGGGATGTATTTCTGTGGGATGTATTTCTTTGGGATGTTTTTCTGTGGGATGTGTTTCGGTGGGATGTGTTTCTGTGGGATGTATTTCTTTGGGATGTATTTCTGTGGGATGTGTTTCTGTGGGATGTATTTCTGTGGGATGTATTTCTTTGGGATGTATTTCTTTGGGATGTATTTCTGTGGGATGTATTTCTTTGGGATGTATTTCTGTGGGATGGATTTCGTTGGGATGTATTTCTTTGGGATGTATTTGTGTGGGATGTATTTCTTTGGGATGTATTTCGTTGGGATGTATTTCTGTGGGATGTATTTCTGTGGGATGTATTTCTGTGGGATGTATTTCTGTGGGATGTATTTCTTTGGGATGTATTTCTTTGGGATGTATTTCTGTGGGATGTATTTCTTTGGGATGTATTTCTGTGGGATGTATTTCTGTGGGATGTATTTCTTTGGGATGTATTTCTTTGAGATGTATTTCTTTGGGATGTATTTCTTTGGGATGTATTTCTGTGGGATGTATTTCTTTGGGATGTATTTCTGTGGGATGTATTTCTGTGGGATGTATTTCTTTGGGATGTATTTCTTTGGGATGTATTTCTTTGGGATGTATTTCTGTGGGATGTATTTCTTTGGGATGTATTTCTGTGGGATGTATTTCTGTGGGATGAATTTCTTTGGGATGTATTTCTTTGGGATGAATTTCTTTGGGATGTATTTCTTTGGGATGTGTTTCTGTGGGATGTATTTCTGTGGGATGTATTTCTGTGGGATGTATTTCTTTGGGATGTATTTCATTGGGATGAATTTCTTTGGGATGAATTTCTTTGGGATGTATTTCTGTGGGATGTATTTCTTTGGGATGTATTTCATTGGGATGTGTTGCTGTGGGATGTATTTCTTTGGAATGTATTTCTTTGGGATGAATTTCTTTGGGATGTATTTCTGTGGGATGTATTTCTTTGGGATGTATTTCTTTGGGATGTTTTTCTGTGGGATGTATTTCTTTGGGATGTATTTCTTTGGGATGTATTTCTGTGGGATGTATTTCTTTGGGATGTATTTCTTTGGGATGTATTTCTTTGGGATGTATTTCTGTGGGATGTATTTCTGTGGGATGTATTTCTTTGGGATGTTTTTCTGTGGGATGTATTTCTTTGGGATGTATTTCTTTGGGATGTATTTCTGTGGGATGTATTTCTTTGGGATGAATTTCTTTGGGATGTATTTCTGTGGGATGTATTTCTTTGGGATGTATTTCTGTGGGATCTATTTCTGTGGAATGTAATTCTTTGGGATGTATTTCTTTGAGATGTATTTCTGTGGGATGTATTTCTTTGGGATGTATTTCTTTGGGATGTATTTCTGTGGGATGTATTTCTTTGGGATGAATTTCTTTGGGATGTATTTCTGTGGGATGTATTTCTTTGGGATGTATTTCTTTGGGATGTTTTTCTGTGGGATGTATTTCTGTGGGATGTATTTCTTTGGGATGTATTTCTGTGGGATGTATTTCTTTGGGATGTATTTCTTTGGGATGTTTTTCTGTGGGATGTGTTTCTGTGGGATGTATTTCTTTGGGATGTATTTCTTTGGGATGTATTTCTTTGGGATGTATTTCTTTGGGATGTATTTCTTTGGGATGTATTTCTTTGGGATGTATTTCTGTGGGATGTATTTCTTTGGGATGTATTTCTGTGGGATGTATTTCTGTGGGATGTATTTCTTTGGGATGTATTTCTTTGGGATGTATTTCTTTGGGATGTATTTCTTTGGGATGTATTTCTGTGGGATGTATTTCTTTGGGATGTATTTCTTTGGGATGTATTTCTTTGGGATGTATTTCTTTGGGATGTATTTCTTTGGGATGTATTTCTTTGGGATGTATTTCTTTGGGATGTATTTCTGTGGGATGTATTTCTTTGGGATGTATTTCTGTGGGATGTATTTCTTTGGGATGTATTTCTGTGGGATGTATTTCTTTGGGATGTATTTCTTTGGGATGTATTTCTTTGGGATGTATTTCTGTGGGATGTATTTCTGTGGGATGTATTTCTTTGGGATGTATTTCTGTGGGATGTATTTCTTTGGGATGTATTTCTTTGGGATGTATTTCTGTGGGATGTATTTCTGTGGGATGTATTTCTGTGGGATGTATTTCTTTGGGATGTATTTCTTTGGGATGTATTTCTGTGGGATGTATTTCTGTGGGATGTATTTCTTTGGGATGTATTTCTTTGGGATGTATTTCTTTGGGATGTATTTCTGTGGGATGTATTTCTGTGGGATGTATTTCTGTGGGATGTATTTCTTTGGGATGTATTTCTTTGGGATGTATTTCTTTGGGATGTATTTCTTTGGGATGTATTTCTGTGGGATGTATTTCTTTGGGATGTATTTCTGTGGGATGTATTTCTGTGGGATGTATTTCTGTGGGATGTATTTCTGTGGGATGTATTTCTGTGGGATGTATTTCTGTGGGATGTATTTCTTTGGGATGTATTTCTGTGGGATGTATTTCTGTGGGATGTATTTCTGTGGGATGTATTTCTTTGGGATGTATTTCTTTGGGATGTATTTCTGTGGGATGTATTTCTGTGGGATGTATTTCTGTGGGATGTATTTCTGTGGGATGTATTTCTGTGGGATGTATTTCTTTGGGATGTATTTCTTTGGGATGTATTTCTGTGGGATGTATTTCTGTGGGATGTATTTCTTTGGGATGTATTTCTTTGGGATGTATTTCTGTGGGATGTATTTCTGTGGGATGTATTTCTGTGGGATGTATTTCTGTGGGATGTATTTCTGTGGGATGTATTTCTTTGGGATGTATTTCTTTGGGATGTATTTCTGTGGGATGTATTTCTTTGGGATGTATTTCTTTGGGATGTATTTCTGTGGGATGTGTTTCTGTGGGATGTATTTCTTTGGGATGTATTTCTGTGGGATGTATTTCTGTGGGATGTATTTCTTTGGGATGTATTTCTTTGGGATGTATTTCTGTGGGATGTATTTCTGTGGGATGTATTTCTTTGGGATGTATTTCTGTGGGATGTATTTCTGTGGGATGTATTTCTGTGGGATGTATTTCTTTGGGATGTATTTCTTTGGGATGTATTTCTGTGGGATGTATTTCTGTGGGATGTATTTCTGTGGGATGTATTTCTGTGGGATGTATTTCTATGGGATGTATTTCTGTGGGATGTATTTCTGTGGGATGTATTTCTTTGGGATGTATTTCTGTGCGATGTATTTCTGTGGGATGTATTTCTGTGGGATGTTATTCTTTGGGATGTATTTCTGTGGGATGTATTTGTGTGTGATGTTTTTCTTTGGGATGTATTTCTGTGGGATGTATTTCTGTGGGATGTATTTCTTTGGGATGTATTTCTTTGGGATGTATTTCTGTGGGATGTATTTCTTTGGGATGTATTTCTGTGGGATGTATTTCTTTGGGATGTATTTCTGTGGGATGTATTTCTGTGGGATGTATTTCTTTGGGATGTATTTCTGTGGGATGTATTTCTGTGGGATGTATTTCTTTGGGATGTATTTCTGTGGGATGTATTTCTGTGGGATGTATTTCTTTGGGATGTATTTCTTTGGGATGTATTTCTTTGGGATGTATTTCTGTGGGATGTATTTCTTTGGGATGTATTTCTGTGGGATGTGTTTCTGTGGGATGTATTTCTGTGGGATGTATTTCTTTGGGATGTATTTCTGTGGGATGTATTTCTTTGGGATGTATTTCTGTGGGATGTATTTCTTTGGGATGTATTTCTGTGGGATGTGTTTCTGTGGGATGTATTTCTGTGGGATGTATTTCTTTGGGATGTATTTCTGTGGGATGTATTTCTTTGGGATGTATTTCTTTGGGATGTATTTCTTTGGGATGTATTTCTTTGGGATGTATTTCTGTGGGATGTATTTCTTTGGGATGTATTTCTTTGGGATGTATTTCTGTGGGATGTATTTCTTTGGGATGTATTTCTGTGGGATGTATTTCTTTGGGATGTATTTCTTTGGGATGTATTTCTGTGGGATGTATTTCTTTGGGATGTATTTCTGTGGGATGTATTTCTGTGGGATGTATTTCTTTGGGATGTATTTCTGTGGGATATATTTCTTTGGGATGTATTTCTTTGGGATGTATTTCTTTGGGATGTATTTCTGTGGGGTGTATTTCTTTGGGATGTATTTCTGTGGGATGTATTTCTTTGGGATGTATTTCTTTGGGATGTATTTCTGTGGGATGTATTTCTGTGGGATGTATTTCTGTGGGATGTATTTCTGTGGGATGTATTTCTTTGGGATGTATTTCTGTGGGATGTATTTCTGTGGGATGTATTTCTGTGGGATGTATTTCTGTGGGATGTATTTCTGTGGGATGTATTTCTGTGGGATGTATTTCCGTGGGATGTATTTCTGTGGGATGTATTTCTTTGGGATGTATTTCTGTGGGATGTATTTCTTTGGGATGTATTTCTTTGGGATGTATTTCTGTGGGATGTATTTCTTTGGGATGTATTTCTGTGGGATGTATTTCTTTGGGATGTATTTCTGTGGGATGTATTTCTTTGGGATGTATTTCTGTGGGATGTATTTCTGTGGGATGTATTTCTGTGGGATGTATTTCTTTGGGATGTATTTCTTTGGGATGTATTTCTGTGGGATGTATTTCTTTGGGATGTATTTCTGTGGGATGTATTTCTGTGGGATGTATTTCTTTGGGATGTATTTCTGTGGGATGTATTTCTTTGGGATGTATTTCTGTGGGATGTATTTCTGTGGGATGTATTTCTGTGGGATGTATTTCTGTGGGATGTATTTCTGTGGGATGTATTTCTGTGGGATGTATTTCTGTGGGATGTATTTCTGTGGGATGTATTTCTGTGGGATGTATTTCTGTGGGATGTATTTCTTTGGGATGTGTTTCTTTGGGATGTATTTCTTTGGGATGTATTTCTTTGGGATGTATTTCTTTGGGATGTATTTCTGTGGGATTTATTTATTTGGGATGTATTTCTGTGGGATGTGTTTCTTTGGGTTGTATTTCTTTGGGATGTATTTCTGTGGGATGTATTTCTTTGGGATGTATTTCTTTGGGATGTATTTCTTTGGGATGTATTTCTTTGGGATGTATTTCTTTGGGATGTATTTCTGTGGGATGTATTTCTGTGGGATGTATTTCTGTGGGATGTATTTCTGTGGGATGTATTTCTTTGGGATGTATTTCTGTGGGATGTATTTCTGTGGGATGTATTTCTGTTGGATGTATTTCTGTGGGATGTATTTCTGTGGGATGTATTTCTTTGGCATGTATTTATTTGGGATGTATTTCTTTGGGATGTATTTCTGTTGGATGTATTTCTTTGGGATGTATTTCTGTGGGATGTATTTCTGTGGGTTGTATTTCTGTGGGATGTTTTTCTGTGGGATGTGTTTCTTTGGGATGTATTTCTGTGGGATGTATTTCTGTGGGATGTATTTCTGTGGGATGTATTTCTTTGGGATGTATTTCTTTGGGATGTATTTCTGTGGGATGTATTTCTTTGGGATGTATTTCTGTGGGATGTATTTCTTTGGGATGTATTTCTTTGGGATGTATTTCTTTGGGATGTATTTCTGTGGGATGTATTTCTGTGGGATGTATTTCTGTGGGATGTATTTCTGTGGGATGTATTTCTGTGGGATGTATTTCTGTGGGATGTATTTCTGTGGGATGTATTTCTTTGGGATGTATTTCTGTGGGATGTATTTCTGTGGGATGTATTTCTGTGGGATGTATTTCTGTGGGATGTATTTCTTTGGGATGTATTTCTTTGGGATGTATTTCTGTGGGATGTATTTCTTTGGGATGTATTTCTGTGGGATGTATTTCTGTGGGATGTATTTCTTTGGGATGTATTTCTTTGGGATGTATTTCTGTGGGATGTGTTTCTGTGGGATGTATTTCTGTGGGATGTATTTCTGTGGGATGTATTTCTGTGGGATGTATTTCTTTGGGATGTATTTCTGTGGGATGTATTTCTGTGGGATGTATTTATGTGGGGTGTGTTTCTGTGGGATGTATTTCTGTGGGATGTGTTTCTGTGGGATGTATTTCTGTGGGATGTATTTCTGTGGGATGTATTTCTGTGGGATGTATTTCTGTGGGATGTATTTCTGTGGGATGTATTTCTGTGGGATGTATTTCTGTGGGATGTATTTCTTTGGGATGTATTTCTGTGGGATGTATTTCTGTGGGATGTATTTATGTGGGGTGTATTTCTGTGGGATGTATTTCTGTGGGATGTATTTCTTTGGGATGTATTTCTTTGGGATGTATTTCTGTGGGATGTATTTCTGTGGGATGTATTTCTTTGGGATGTATTTCTTTGGGATGTATTTCTGTGGGATGTAGTTCTGTGGGATGTATTTCTTTGGGATGTATTTCGGTGGGATGTATTTCTTTGGGATGTATTTCTGTGGGATGTATTTCTGTGGGATGTATTTCTGTGGGATGTATTTCTGTGGGGTGTATTTCTGTGGGATGTATTTCTTTGGGATGCATTTCTGTGGGATGTATTTCTTTGGGATGTATTTCTTTGGGATGTATTTCTGTGGGATGTATTTCTGTGGGATGTATTTCTGTGGGATGTATTTCTGTGGGATGTATTTCTGTGGGATGTATTTCTGTGAGATGTGTTTCTGTGGGGTGTATTTCTGTGGGATGTATTTCTGTGGGATGTATTTCTTTGGGATGTATTTCTGTGGGATGTATTTCTTTGGGATGTATTTCTGTGGGATGTATTTCTGTGGGATGTATTTCTGTGGGATGTATTTCTGTGGGATGTATTTCTTTGGGATGTATTTCTTTGGGATGTATTTCTTTGGGATGTATTTCTGTGGGGTGTATTTCTGTGGGATGTATTTTTGTGGGATGTATTTCTGTGGGATGTATTTCTGTGGGATGTGTTTCTGTGGGATGTATTTCTGTGGGATGTATTTCTTTGGGATGTATTTCTGTGGGATGTATTTCTGTGGGATGTATTTCTGTGGGATGTATTTCTGTGGGATGTATTTCTTTGGGATGTATTTCTTTGTGATGTATTTCTTTGGGATGTATTTCTGTGGGATGTATTTCTTTGGGATGTATTTCTGTGGGATGTATTTCTGTGGGATGTATTTCTTTGGGATGTGTTTCTTTGGGATGTATTTCTTTGGGATGTATTTCTTTGGGATGTATTTCTGTGGGATGTATTTCTTTGGGATGTATTTCTGTGGGATGTATTTCTTTGGGATGTATTTCTGTGGGATGTATTTCTTTGGGATGTATTTCTTTGGGATGTATTTCTTTGGGATGTATTTCTGTGGGATGTATTTCTTTGGGATGTATTTCTTTGGGATGTATTTCTTTGGGATGTGTTTCTTTGGGATGTATTTCTTTGGGATGTATTTCTTTGGGATGTATTTTTGTGGGATGTATTTCTTTGGGATGTATTTCTGTGGGATGTATTTCTTTGGGATGTATTTCTGTGGGATGTATTTCTGTGGGATGTATTTCTTTGGGATGTATTTCTGTGGGATGTGTTTCTGTGGGATGTATTTCTTTGGGATGTATTTCTGTGGGATGTATTTCTGTGGGATGTATTTCTTTGGGATGTATTTCTGTGGGATGTATTTCTGTGGGATGTATTTCTTTGGGATGTATTTCTGTGGGATGTGTTTCTGTGGGATGTATTTCTTTGGGATGTATTTCTGTGGGATGTATTTCTTTGGGATGTATTTCTGTGGGATGTGTTTCTGTGGGATGTATTTCTTTGGGATGTATTTCTGTGGGATGTATTTCTTTGGGATGTATTTCTGTGGGATGTATTTCTGTGCGATGTATTTCTGTGGGTTGTATTTCTTTGGGATGTATTTCTGT
>NC_091575.1:26852828-26855328 GCF_042767895.1 Penaeus vannamei
GCGAATGGCTGTCCAATTGAGGCGTTTATATGGGCGTGGGTGGAAGGAGGGGTGGGGCGGGGGGAGGGGGGGAAGGGAGTGGAAGGGTGGGAGTGAGTGGGGGTATTATGTGGGTGTGGGGTTGTGAACGTATAAAGGGCTGGGGTGATGTGGGCGTGTGTGTGTGTGTGTGTGTGTGTGTGTGTGTGTGTGTGTGTGTGTGTGTGTGTGTGTGTTTGTGTGTGTGTGTTTAGGAATGGGTGTGCGATTGTAAGGGGAGGAACGTGTGAGTTTGTTTGTTCATATGTCTGTGTTGCAGATTTTGCAGTGTAATATATTTTACTAACGTTTAGTATAATTTGATATTCTGTATGATATTTGATATGATATAATCAACAAATTTTCTCGCATTTTGCAACGAAACCTTTGACATTATCTGGTTTATCCATCACACTTCAGACAAAAGAATAATCAAAATAAACACTACAATCACTATTACATTCACCATCACTTAATCCTCTTCATTAATCCACCTCCTCATTCTTAATTAACTAAATAATTAATCCATCTCCTTATTCTTAATTAACTAAAGAAGTGTCTTGCCATCACCTAATCCTTTTCATTAATCCATCTCCTCATTCTTAACCAACGAAATAAGCGTCTTGTTTTAAAAGTAAGTAAGTAAGTAAATAAAGATAAGAAATACATTTGCTTCGAAACAACGAATTTCGAGCCAGATTTTACAATTTTCATTTGTGTGTTTGTGTTTCTGCGTTAATGAGTGTGTTTGTTTTTCTGAAGTCCACATATGTCTAGATTATTCTTTATGCTTCGGATGATATTGCTGTTTTTCAGGTTGTGGTTAAAAGGCATCTTTGCGGTAAGAGTTGTAAAAAAAAAAAAAAAAAATCTTGTTAGCAAACCGCTCATTAGGTTATGTTAGTTTTTTTGTTGTTGTTTTTTTTTGTGTGTGTTTTTTGTAAGATGAGAAAACACATTTTCTTGGAAGACAAGAACAGTGAAAAGAGGAAACAAGTCAAGACTAACAAACAAACACACACACACACACACACACTTTACTCACATACACACACACACACACTTTTACTCACATACACACACACACACTTTTACTCACATACACACACACACACACACACACACTTTCACGCACACAATACACACACACCCCCCCCGATCCTACCCCCCACTCCCAAGCAACAACACCCCCACCCCATCCCATCCCCCCTCTCAGAAAAAAAAATATTCGCACGTGATATTGACCCGCCAAAATGTTCACGGATTCGAACTCGTTCAAACAATCCTCTCTTTAGTGAAATGAGTTCTCTGAGTAATGACTCTCTGGACCTTCTAAAACTCCCTCTGTTGCCTCGAGGCCGTGTCAACAAGGATGAGGGAAAAGGGGTGGTGGGGGGGGGGAAGCTTAGGCCGTAAGGATACCCGAATTGAGGTTAAAGGATGAGGATAGAGCGCGAATTGAGGTTATGGAGCGAGTTGTGGTTTTTGTGTAAAGTGCGGAAAGTGAGAATTGAGTAGAATGGGTAAAATGGGTAAGTAAGAGTGCGAATTGAGTAGAATGTGCGAAATGAGGATTGTGTTGAATGGGTAAAATGGGTAAGTAAGAGTGCGAATTGAGTAAAATGTGCGAAATGAGGATTGTGTTGAATGGGTAAAATGGTAAAGTAAAAGTGTGAATTGAGTGAATTGAGTGAAATGAAGATTGAGTAGAATGGGTAGAATGAGTAAGTAAAAGTGTGAATTGAGTAAATTGAGTGAAATGAGGATTGAGTAGAATGGTTAAAAAGAGCATGTAAAAGTGTGAAATGAGGATTGAGTAGAATGGTTAAAAAGAGCATGTAAAAGTGTGAAATGAGGATTGAGTAGAATGGTTAAAAAGAGCATGTAAAAGTGTGAAATGAGGATTGAGTAGAATGGTTAAAAAGAGCATGTAAAAGTGTGAATTGAGTAAAATGTGTGAAATGAGGGTTGAGTAAAATTATGAAATGTGTAAATTGAGTCACATGTGTTAAACGAGTAAATGATAAAAAAAATATATACATAAACAGAAAGATAAATACAGAGGAACAGTGACAGAGAAAGAGAAATAGAGAGAGAGAGAGAGAGTGAGACAGAGACAGAGAAAGAGAGAGACAAAGAAAGAGACAGAGATAGGGAAAAAATACAATGATAAAAAATAGAGAAGAAATAGACAGACAGACAGACAAAGGGTCTCAAATTAGGCTCTTAAAACAGTCTTCCTTCTACACGAATGACTGAGAAAGCATTAACCCTGATAAAGGACGACAAACCAGCTGACCAAACACATGATAGCAAGAATAGAAGAAAGAAAGGAACTGTGGCGAAATCTCGATAAAAAAAGGAATAGGGGAAATAAACGTGATAAAAATGGAGGGAGATAATGCTGAATAAAGGGGAGCAAGCAAGGAACAGAAGAGAAGGAAATGCATTGCGGAAGACGTTGAGATTGTGGCAAAAGATG
>NC_091575.1:26865328-26870328 GCF_042767895.1 Penaeus vannamei
GAGGGAAAAAAATGAGATTAATATTGGAATTATTGGAATATCTATGTTGATGATGATGATGATAATGATGGTACAGGTAATGTGTTGATAATCACTGTAGAGAAATATGAATGAAAATGAATATCTTCATAATACGAGAAATGTATTTGGCCGGTTTCGAATATATCTTCGTCGGAAATACGAATTTCTGACGAAGATAGAATCGAAACCAGACAAATACATTTCTTGTATTGTGAAGATATTCGTTCTCATTCAAACCTTTTCTACATTTGTCAACATGGATACGGTTTATCGTGAATGATGATATTAATAATAATGAAAATATTAAATGGTAATGAAATGATATTGATAAGATTAATGATAACAATGATAATAACAACAATGATGATAAAAACGACAAGAAAGTAAGGCCAATGAATATTATAGATAAAGTAATGATGATAATAATAATGATGATAATGATGATGATAATGAAGATAATGATAATAAAAAAGTGATCAAGATAACAGCGAGGAGAAAATAACAATGCTAATTATGGATGATTTTAGTAATGATGATTATGAAAATGACATCAATGATAATGATTACTGTATTGATAATACCAATAACAGAGAGTGTTGATAACCATTATCATTATTATCATCATTATCACTATCATTATTGTTTTGTTAGATGATAGACAAAGAAGATTAAAGGCTTTTGAAGCTTATTTAGGCGAGGCTTAGATAAATTGATATGGTAGAACAGATTAGGAAAGATAAAGTGAATTAATGAACCTGGATCAAATATTTAAATGGATGTCTCACTCACTCTCTCTCTCTCTCTTTCTTTCTATCTTTCTTTCTTTCTTTCTTCCTTTCTCTCTCTCTCTCTCTTTCTTTCTTTCTTTCTTTCATTCTCTCTCTCTCTCTCTCTCTCTCTCTCTCTCTCTCTCTCTCTCTCTCTCTCTCTCTCTCTCTCTCTCTCTCTCTCTCTCTCTCTTTCTTTCTCTCTATCTCTCTCTTCTTTCTCTCTTTCTCTCTATATTCTATCTATCCATCTCTCTCTCTCTCTCTCTCTCTCTCTCTCTCTCTCTCTCTCTCTCTCTCTCTCTCTCTCTCTCTCTCTCTCTCTCTCTCTCTCTCTCTCTCTTTCTGTCTGTCGCTCTCTCTTTAAATTTATTTCTTGTCACATTTACACCCAAACTTAAACTGTTTTCTCCTAGTCTCTTTTATTTATTTGTTGGTTTCGTTTATTCGTCTTTTCTATTGCCTTTTTTGTTTGTATTTTTTGTTTATCTTTTTCGTTTTGCCATTTAATCGCATTACACTGGATATACCATTGCCATGGGCTTATTAGAAAGATAGATAAACAGATATAGAGATAGATAAACGGCTAAATAGATGTAATTAGCGATATGCTGCAATGATAGATAGATATGCAAATACAAGTTTGTAAATGAAGAATGAATTAATCAATTCATTCACAAGGAAATCCCTTCGGCGGTTATTCCTTTTTTTCCCTCGTTGGCAACGTAGGCCTAACGATGTTACCATCTGGGTGGGTTCCCTTTACACCAATTAATCCTTGTCAATATAACTACTGTTTCTCGGCTAACATTGAGACAGATGTAGGATTACTTATTTCTTTGTTCAGCAATGGCGAGGATGATAACAGATAAGCAAAAACAGACAAGGGTTTGTTTGTCTAGATGTCTGTATTCACATCTAGACAGTTATCCAGGCTTCATTTGCTAGGCTTAAAACTCCTATTCTAATTAATGGGATCAAAGCCGGATCTGAAGATGAGACTCGGAGTTTACATTCTGTTAGAGGATCAGATACGAATAAAAAAAAAATACGTGAGTGAAATCATAGGCGTTCGTCTTTTGTTTCCCGCGTTTCGGTTTTCCCGCCAAATTGAAAATTCATCGTTTTGAAATATTATTTGGGGATATGGATTCGTTCCTTTTTGAAAAGTAGAATACAATTGACGTATCCATTTCATAGTGATATTAGAATAAAAAGAATGATAATAATATTGATATAAAGGAGAAAAGTGTAGTTGGTGTTTACAATAGGGGCGAGGGGAGGGGAGGGGGGTGAAGGGAGGTAAAGGGCTGGGCTTCATGGGCTTGAAGGGGTTGGGGGAGGGGGAGGAGGGAGGAAGAGGGCGGGGCTTAAGGGGTTTGAAGGGGTGGGGGGAGGGGGGAGGAGGGAAGGTAGAGGGCGGGGCTTCAGGGAGGGAGGGGTGATATAAGGGGCGTCGAGAAGAAGGGCAGATTAGATTTAGGGGTTGCGGGCGTGCGTGGGCGTGAGGGAGGGGTGGGAATGGCGCGATAATCAGACGTGGCTGCCTCCTATCACGCCCATCTTTGGCGGCGGAAGAAAAGGTCGCGTCTTTTTACACTGACGCTTCAGATGAGTATCTGCTCAACTGGTCCCTCCACACTGTAGGTTTTATACATATATGCTGGATACGTATATATGTATGTATACGTGTGTGTGTATGTGTGTGTGTGTGTGTGTGTGTGTATGTGTGTGTGTGTGTACGTGTGTGTGTGTGTGTGTGTGTGTGTGTGTGTGTGTGTGTATGTGTGTGTGTGTGTGCGTGTACGTGTCTGTGTGTGTGCGTGTACGTGTCTGTGTGTGTGTGTGTGTGTGTGTGTGTGTGTGTGTGTGTGTGTGTGTGTGTGTGTGTGTGTGTGTGTGTGTGTATAGAGAGAGAGAGAGAGAGTGTGTGTATATATATATATATACATACACATATATATATATATATATATATATATATATATATATATATATATATATATATATATACACATATGAGTGGATGGATATACAAACACATATACAGCTACATAAATAGATAGTTATATATGCTGAATATATATGTGTGGTGGGAAGTTAGATTCAAAATTTACGACCAAACAACAGCTGAAATATTCCTAACGATTAACTGCCAGATGACGGTTAACCAAGATCATTTAAAATTCGAATTTGCTCTCAGCTGATTGATGGCCGTTATGAATGTCACTCGACGTCAAATTATGATACAGGCAAACACTTTAAAATCATATGAATTACTGTGATTTTGTTTTCGCAGCTGACAGCCATGTTTCCTAATTCAAAATAACGTTTATTCATTGAATTCACTATATTTTTTTATATTCTTATTTGTTTGTATGTTTGTTTGTTTTTTTGTTAACTGTCGGGTAGATCTAAATTCTTTATTTTAAGTACTATTTTGTATTAATATTTATTACTATTGTTATTTTAGTTAGTTATTTTTTACTGATAGAATTGGTGAAAAGGTGAAGTTAAGGAGAGATGTCTATGGAGGGATATTGGGATAGAGGGGGGAGGGCACGTGGGTAGGGGGGGGGGGGGTAATCTAATTGGTACTGCATGGGGGATGGAAATAAAGAAAAGAAAATGCACACGCACACATACACACACATACATACACACACTCACACACACACACACACACACACACATACACACACGCACGCACGCACGCACGCACGCACGCACACATACACACACACACACAAACACACATATATATACATACCAGACTGTAGAATATTTTTCTTGCGCGGGGAATATTACATTCTTCATGCGCGGAAAACATCCTTTTGTCTCCATTCGCGCGGACGGATCTGCGGACGGATGGTGAAACAAGTGCGCGGAAAGGTCAAAGGAATTTTATGCGCGGAAGACGATTAAAAAAATGATAATAAAATAAAAATAATAATAAAAAAATAATAAATAAAAAATAAGCGTGCGCGAAAAGTTACCCGAGAACAACGTTTGCGCGGACAGAATTTGACCAAATAATTTTTGCGCAGGGAACGCAGACCAAACTCTACAGTCTGGTATACAGATATATATGTATATATATATATATATATATATATATATATATATATATATATATATATACTTATACTTCGTTATCATATTTTGTCTTGTTTCCCCCACCGCTCTTGCTGATGTCACTCATTCATATCCAATTGCTTTATTTTGATACTACTAACATGTGTATCAGTTTCATTAATTATTATCAGTAGTATTACTGTATCATCAGTATTATCGAAATCAATACCAATGATATAATTACATCATCAGTGATATCTTGACAAAGGCATAATTTTTTTTTTCTTTTTTTTTTTTTTTTAACTTCCTCCCCTTCTTTCCTCTTTTCTTCCCTTCTTCCCACTCCTCCCTTTATCCTCTTGAAACATGCAATCGCTTTCTTTCTCTGTTCAACCCTTGCAAGTAAAAAAAAAAAGAAAAAAAAGAAAAAAAAACTGACGAATCTTGCAAGGAATCTTTTTTTTTTTTTTACTTTTTTTTTTACGTTTTTGTGTACATCAAAGGGTGACTGGAATTTCATCGCTATTCCTGTAAGCGAAAAAAGAAGGGGAGGGGGGGGTGGAAGGGATAGAGAGGGTCTCTTGTCTAGTCTCCCCCTTTCCCTCCCACCTTCCCTCCCTTTCCCTCCACCCCCTCCTCATTCCCCTTTCCCTCCTTCTTCCCCTTCCCTTCCCTCCCACCCTATGCACCCATTACCCACCCCATCCCTTCCCCTTTCTCACCCCACCCTCCCACCCCATTCCCCCTTTCCTCCCCCCACCCTCTTCCTCTTCCCCAACACCCTCCTCTTCCTTCCCCCACCCCTTCCCCTCCTCCCCCCCCCTTCCTCATCCCCCCACCCTCCTCCTCTTCCTCCCTCCCTCCTCCTCCCCTCCCCCCCCTTCCTCCTCTTCTCCCCACCCTCTCTCCCTCCTTCCTCCTCCTCCTCCCTTCCCCCCCCCCAATCACCCTTTACCCTCCCGTCAGAAAGCTTTTGGAGTCAAGACTGATTTATTGCCTTTTAACCCTTTGGAAAGAAACTCCTTTTTATCGCCTACGTGAACAAATACCGTTTGAGTGTGTGAGGGGGTGGGAGGGGGTGGGGATGGGGGGACGTATGTGTGTGTGTGGGGGAGGGGGAGGGGACGTGTGTGTGTT
>NC_091575.1:26892828-26895328 GCF_042767895.1 Penaeus vannamei
TGTGTGTGTGTGTGTGTGTGTGTGTGTGTCTGTGTGTGTGTGTGTGTGTGTGTGTGTGTGTGTGTGTGTTTGCGTGTGTGTGTATTCCCCATCCTCCCCTTCTTCCTTTATTCTCATTCCTTCCCTTACCGTCCCCTTCACCCCTCCCTCCCTCCTTCTTTAAAATAAAACCCACTCAAGTTCAAACATCATGTTCAAAGGTGTATACAACGCACGCCCTACCACAAGCATTCTTAAGGTACGACCCCCGGGACCGACTGTGGCATGGGTCGTACCGAAAATTTACCCCCCCACCCCCACCCACCCTTCCTCTTTAAAAAAAAATGCGTGACGTACCCCCCCCCCCACCTCCTCAAAAAAAAAAAAAAAAAAAAAAAAAAAACATTCGGGTCGTACCGCAAATTTACGCCCCTCCTTCTTTAAAAAATAATAGATAAATGAATTAAAGAATAAAAAATGATATTAAAAGACATTCCTCTACTTTTTCATAGCTGATGGATCTATATAGTCGTGTTTGGGTCAAAAGCATTGAAACCTGACGATGCATTTTCGCTGGAGTGGTTAAGTGAAGTGAGAAATATGTTTGAGAGCATTATTTTTTCACATTATAATTGGTATTCTTAATTATAAATTTTTTATGTATTATGAGTTGTTGTAGTTTGTTTTGCTTTGTTTTTGTTTGTTTCTCGATGTAGTTGTAGGTATTACTTTTATTCATGATTTTATTGTTATATATATATATATATATATATATATATATATATATATATATATATACATACATATATATATATATATATATATATATATATGTTTTTTTTTTATGTATGTGTTATTCACATTTTGTCTCTCAGTCTGTCCTATAATCTTCTTCTTCTTCTTTTCTCCGCCTCTGTTCGTCCATATTCCTCTTCTGTCTCTCTCTCTTTCTTCCTCTCTCTCTCTCTCTTTCCCCAACTCTCTTTTTCTGTCCCTATTATATCAGTGTTATCCCTGTATTCGTTGCCATTTTACAATCATTTGAGAATTTTTGCTTAAACACAAAACCACAAATAGATGAAATAAAAATAAAATAAAAATAAAAGAATTAAAAAAAAAAAGTCCTCGTTCACATCTGCGAGCGAGTGAAGACCATTTCATCGAATAACGGTTAAAAAAATGGACATTATTAGCCGACGTTTCACAAGAATAAGGGTGAAAAAAATTAATGATTTTTCTTCTTTGACATTTCACTGAGTGACGATGAAGATTGAGACCTTCTTTTCAGGCGTTTTTTATTGTGAAATTGGACCTATCTCACTGGATTGGGAAGGAAGGATTATTTCTCGTTGTTAATTGGTGATTAGAGATCACTTCAGTCATCCAAGTACCGTTAGGCTGTTAGGAGATTCATTGGGGTAAAATTGATTTGCTTTTTGTCATTGTGCAGAAGGACCAAGCTATGTGTCTTCGAGGCTCAATGGAAGTGATTTCTGGACGCTGTCTTGTGCCTTGAAGTCGCGTCTTGATGCCTTGATGTGTATATATATATATATATATATATATATATATATATATATATATATATATATATATATATGTGTGTGTGTGTGTGTGTGTGTGTGTGTGTGTGTGTGTGTGTGTGTGTGTGTGTGTGTGTGTGTGTGTGTGTGTGTGTATGTGCATATGTGTGTGTGTGTGTACGTGCATGTGTGTGTGTGTGTGTGTGTGTTTATATATATATATATATATATATATATATATATATATATATATATATATATATATATATATATATATATATACATATATATATATACATACATATATATACATACATATATATATACATACATACATACATACATACATACATACATGTAGAATGCCTGCATTAGTGTGCCATTACTTGAAACCGTTCCAAATCAGCTCAGACGCACACAAAGAAGTTCCTTGTCTCTGATATCCGGCCGCCAGATGAACCCTTTGAGATCACGTGTCCTAACGAGTGTATAATTAGTACTGTTTGTGAAACGCCCTGCTATTCTCTTTATCCTCCTTTGTCACTGGTTCCTCTTTCTCTTTTGATTCTGTCTGTCGTGTCTCACTTTCGTCTTTGTGTGTGATGATGTACCCCTTTTTCTCTCTTTATTTTTTTTTCTATTTTCTTTTCTTTCTATATATTTTTTTCTTTCGTTTTATTCTCTTCTTTCTCTTTCTCTCTTTCCTTCCTTTCTCTTTTCTCTTTCACTCCCTCCTCTTTTCTCTTTCCCTCTTTCTACCCTATGACATATTCTCTTATCTTTCTCTCTTTCTCCTCTTCCCTCTCTCCATTTTCTTCTCTCTTTCCCTCATCCTCGTCCTATCTCTTGTTCCATTTCATTCCCCTTTCCTCTTTTCATTTCACTTCTTCCCTCTTCACTCTCCCTTTCCTTTATTCTTTATAATCTTTCCCTTATCTCCCACCCCTTCCACCTCCTCATTATTATTTTTCCCTTTTTTTCCATCCTCTCCGTTCTCC
>NC_091575.1:26905328-26910328 GCF_042767895.1 Penaeus vannamei
CACACACACACACACCACACACACACACACACACACACACACACACACACACACACACACGCATATATATATATATATATATATATATATATATATATATATATATATATATATATATATGACTCTCCTGCTCTCTCCCTTCCTGTGTCTCTCTCTCTCACTCCCTCTCCCTCCCTCTCCCTCCCTCCCTCTCTCTCTTTCTCTTTCTCTCTCTCTGTCTCTCTCTCTCTCTCTCTCTCTCTCTCTCTCTCTCTCTCTCTCTCTCTCTCTCTCTCTCTCTCCCTCTATTTTGCTATCTCTCTCTCTCTCTCTCTCTCTCCTTCTCTCTCTCTCTCTCCCTCCCTCCCTCCCTCTCTATCTCTCTATCTCTGCACCTCACATGTCTGTGTCCATGTATCCGTGTGCGTTCACGTATGTATGTATTTGCATCAGGCTTGATTGTGTGTGTGTGTGTGTGTGTTTGCCTTTTGAGGTCGATATCCCCGGCGGTTCAAGTTGGAATCCAAGTTTCTTTAGGAAAGTTGACCGCCGTCCCTAATTGCTTTACAACTTAAGAACAAGTTTTTCATCATCTGTTGCTTCTTGCCTTGCGGCTTTGAGGAGGAAAGGGGATCTCCGGTTTCGGCCCAGACATCAAAGGGACTTCCTTCTGATACTCTGCTTGTCGGTCGCGTTCGTGCAGGCGGACTATGCATGCGGTTGCGTTCGTGCAGAAGGACTATGCATGTGGTCGTTGGTACATGCGCGAAGACGGTGGAGTCGGAGTTAGCTTGAAGTGCTTTTTTTTTCTTTCTTTCTTTCTTTTTTTTCTCTTTTGTTTTTGTTCTTTCTGTGCTTCTTTCTTTCTCTTTCGTTGATTCATTTTTTCCTCTCTGTTCTATACTCTTTGTCTCTGTCTGCAGGGCTCTATATGTAACTCTCTCTCTCTATCGTTTTATCTATCTCTCTATCTATCAATCTATCTATCTACCTATCTATCTATCTATCTATCTATTTATCTATCTATCTATCTATCTATCTATCTATCTATCTATCTATCTATCTATCTATCTATCTATCTATCTATCTATCTATCTATATATATATATATATATATATATATATATATATATATATATATATATATATATATATATATATATATATATTTATATATACATATATATATATATATATATATATATATATATATATATATATATATATATATATATATATATATATATATATATGCATGTATGCATCTATGTATAAAGACATATACAAGAGGTATGTCCACTGAAATCAGAAATTTCATCAAATTTTCATAATTTTCAGAAATCTGCAACTCAGCCGAGCCCTTGCCAATAGCAGACTCATCCTGCCACTAACATTCACTATCTGTTCATGCTGATGTGCTTTTGAAAAGAAAAGAAATGCGCATATAGTTTTTTTTTCTCTTTTTTTTTAATACGGTTTGATAATCAATGATGAAATATTTTTTTAGACACTCGGAATTTTGATTCATATGAGATGATAGTGATAAAGATTCTTGTTTATGGTACTGTGGATCATAGTGTGATAATCATGATGATGATGATGATGGAGATGATGACGATGATGATGATGATAATGATGATGATGATGATAATGATAATGATGATGATAATGATGATAATGATAATGATGATGATAATGATAATGATGATGATGATGATGATGATGATAATGATAATGATGATAATGATAATGATGATAATGAAGAAATTAGGAAGAGGGGTGGGGGCTGGGGGGAAGGGAAGATGAGGAAGAGAGGGAGGGGGAGAGGGAAGAGAGGGGGAGGAGGAGGGCTGAGGGTTGGTTGGGGGAAGGGGAAGAGAGGGGGTTGGTTGCGTGGGGGGGAGGAGGGGAAGGAGGGTGGGGGGGGGGGATGGGAGGAGAGGAAGAGAGGGGTAAGGGGTAGGAAGAGGAGAAGGGGGAGGAGGAGGGGAAGAGAGGGGAAGGTGGAGAGGGAAGAGAGAGAAAAGAGGGAGAGGAAGAAGAGGCGAGAGGGAGAGGATGAGAGAGAAAAGAGGGAGAGGAGGAGGGGAAGAGAGGGGAACGCGGAGAGGGAAGAGATAGAAGAGAGGGGGGGAGGAGGAGGGGAAGTGGTACTAGTCTGTGTGTTTTTTGCATCGGTGCGTTTATGCGTTGTCTATATGCATTTGCATTTGTGCGTATGATGTATATCCGTGCGTGTTTGTAACCATGTACGTACATGTCTGCGCAATCAACCCTGTACGTACATGTCTGCGCAATCAACCATGTAGGTATATGTCTGCGCAATCAACCATGCACGTACATGTCTGCGCAATCATCCATGTAGGTATATGTCTGCGCAATCAACCATGCACGTACATGTCTGCGCAATCATCCATGTACGTACATGTCTGCGCAATCAACCATGTGCGTACATGTCTGCGCAATCAACCATGTGCGTACATGTCTGCGCAATCAACCATGTGCGTACATGTCTGCGCAATCAACCATGTGCGTACATGTCTGCGCAATCAACCATGTAGGTATATGTCAGTACAATCATCCATGTGCGTACATGTCTGCGCAATCAACCCCGTATATAATTGCAGTGTTGTCCCGTCTGCAATGCACGAATGGCAGCTCAATAACAGGACCAAAATCATTGAACAAAAGAACGCCATCCTGCAAAAGCATTCCGTCAGAACTTTTATATATATTTCTCTCTCTCTCTCTCTCTCTCTCTCTCTCTCTCTCTCTCTCTCTCTCTCTCTCTCTCTCTCTCTTCTTTTCTTTTCGTTTTTCTTTCTTCTCTTTTTTTTCCTTTTTTCTTTTTTTCTTTTCTTTTTTTCTTTTTTTCTTTTTTTCTTTTCTTTTTTTCTTTTTTTCTTTTTTTCTTTTTTCTTTTTTTCTGTTTTTCTTTTTTCTTTCTTTCTTTCTTTCTTTCTGTCTTTGTCTTTTTTTCTTACTCTCTCTCTCTCTCTCTCTCTCTCTCTCTCTCTCTTTTCTTTCTTTCTTTCTTTTTTTTACTGACGTCATGAACCGTTGGCGAATCGACTGAAAGCCTAAAAAAAAAAAAAAAAAAGAAAAAAAAAATTGAGTTGACCGATGAATTAGGGACCGAAAGTGTATTTCAAAAGTGTATCATTGAAGGCTTGCTGGAACAGTGGGCGAGTGTTCATGCAGACCCGATTGCTGAATGGAACATATCGCTTGAAATATTTTGCTTCGTCGCTGTTCGTGCTTGGTCAATGGCTGGTTTGTGAGTGCCTGTTGTGGGTGTTGTTTGTTGTTGGAGGTTGATGATATGAGATGTACAACTATTATCGTCACTATTGACTTTGTCATCATTACTATCATTATCATTACTATTATTGATGCTGTTATGATTATTGTCATAATAACAATAATGATAATAATAACAACAATAATAATAGTAAGCATAGTGATGACCTTAATGATAACAACTCAATTAAATGAAGTTATTTTATGAATCTGAATTGTTCTCATAATCATTCCTAATTTATAAAATGCAAAAACTTTTACAATAGCTTCCCACTGATTCCCATCTAAAAAAAAAAAAAAAAAAAAAAAAAAAAAAAAAAAAAAAAAAAAACACGTAAAACTGAATGAGTGAACAAAGGAAAAAAAGGTTTATATCTTTTCCTAGTACTATCACTCCTACTATTTCCTGCTACTATGACTACGACGAGCCCGGCCGCGTCAACAAGGACAGCAGTCTGACGTGATAAAAGGGAAGTGAGTTTTGCAACAGCTGTCGACACGTCAACACTGGCAGCGAGGGAGGGCGCGGAGGCGTCGACTTGCAGTGGGGAAACAGAAGCGAAACAGATCACGCCCACGCCGGTGTGGCCGCGCCTGCTCGCTGTGGGCGCGGGCGGTGATGTGCTTTACTATTTCTACAACTGCTGCTTCTGCTACTGCTACTACTATTACTACTGCCGCTATTTCTACTACTACTGCTACCATTGCTCCTACTACTGGGTATTTTTTAATTGGTTGTGACTATAAAAGAATCTGCTTTCTGATTGGTTGTTATTGATTTGTATAATAGATTTGTGATTTGAGACACACACACGACGAACAAAAACTAATATGATATTCAGACATAAAACTAAGAAATATTTGATAATTCTATATGAATAAATAAGTTAAATAGAATCAGTGAAAATGAAAATAAAGATAAGTAGGCATTTAAAAGTCCAGAACAGTATTTGACTTCTATATTAGCTCACAATTATGTTGTTGTTTTTTTTATTATCATCTATATATCACAATGTTGCTCACTTAAAGAAAAAAAAATAACACATACACACCTCGAAATAATAGTCCTATGTATCCGCATATATGAATCATGAATAAAACTCATACAAATGCAAAAAAAAAAAAAAAAAAAAAAAAAAAAAAACATATGAATAAGGCTGTCGATTCAGAAGGCTTTTCACTGAATTCTGTGTAGGAGAGAAAAGGGATTTAGTTAAAGCCTCGTTGATTTTTACTAAGACCGGGGGCTTAGGAGAAAAAAAATAGATTGAATTCTGAACTTATATTAACTATGACGTGTGTGTGTATGTTTGTGTGTGTGTGTGTGTTTGTGTGTGTGTGTGTGTGTGTGTGTCTTTGTGTGTGTGTGTGTGTTTTTAAGTGTGTGTGTGTGTTTAAGTGTGTGTGTGTGCCTATGACTGTGCCCGTGCGTGTGAGTGTATGCATGTCTGTAATTATGCGCGTGTACGTGTCTATATACATATTCATTACCACGTATCCTAGCGATGAGGAAGCCGAAGAGCAGAGAGACGCAGACCAAAAACTCAAGGCCAAAAAAAACCCTCAAAACTAAAAAACCTCAAGACCAATAAAACTCAAGATCGAAGAAAAGTAAACCAAAAAAAAACTCAAGATCCAAAAAAAAGACTAAAAAAAACTCAGGACCAAAAAAGCAAGACCAAAAAAAAACTCAAGACCGAAGAAAACTAAACCAAAAAACT
>NC_091575.1:26915328-26927828 GCF_042767895.1 Penaeus vannamei
ATAATGTGATAACGATAAAGATGATGATGATGATGATGATGATAATGAAAATAATGACAATGATGATAATAATGATAATCATATAGATAATGATAATAATAACAATGATGATAATAACAAGAATAACAACAGTTATAACAATATCAGTTATAATGATGATAATAATAAAGGTAAAGATGATAGTGATGATAATGATAATGAGAACAATAGCAGTAATGATAATAATGATATTAATAAGAAGAAGAAGAATAAAATAAAATAACAATATTAATAGTAACAATAATAATAATAATAGTAATAATAATAGTAATGATAATAATAATGATAATAATAATAATGATAACGACAATAATGATAATGATAATAGTAATAGTAATAATAATAACAATAATAATAATAATAATAATAATAATAATAGTAATTATAATAATAATAATGATAATAACAACAACGTTAGTAATAATGATGATGAAAAGAGTAATAATAATGATGATGATGATGATGATAGCAATAATAATAACAATAATAATAATAATGATATATCATTATTATCATCATTATCATTATTATTATCATTGATGGTACTGATAATAACAATAATGATGGCAATAATAACAACGATAATAGTAATGACTGAATCAATGATAACAATGTTGATAATAATAAAAGTAAAAATCATATCAATCATAATCATACTATTGATAATCAAATCAATGATGATAATAACAATAATGATAATGATAGTAATAATAAGGGTGATGTTGATTGGTTGGTGATGTCGTCGATATGTTGCTATTGTTGCAATGATGTGCACGAAAAGATTTATATAGTGAAAATAAAAAAAATATATAGTGACACGAGCATATTCGTGTGATGCAACGCTGGTCAGTACGCCCGGAGCACTGGCCCTAATTAACCAAAAAATGATGAAGTGTATAGCATTTTTTTCCAACGTAGGGAAGCGGGCCTAAAAAAAAAAAAAAAAAAAAAAAAAAAAAAAAAAAAAAAAAAAAAAAGGGAAGGACATTTTTTCACAAATATTTTTTTTCTTTTTTTTTTAGCTTTCTCTACCGCATTCGGATAAAGATTGGAGTAAGAGAGAGAAGGAAGAAAGGGGCAAATAAGGGGAAATATACATTATGAACGGAAAATTATATAAGGGGAGGTTTAATGATACGGACGAATATAGTTAAAGATTAATTAGATTCATTTAACGTATAAGCAGAACAGCAGTTACTTTTGTTAATAATCATTCGATCAATAAGTGATATATCTTTGATGATGATAATAATAATAACAATAATAATAATGACAATGATACAGGTAATAATGATAATGATAATGATAATAAAAATAATAATAATAATAATAATAAATTTAATAAATACATAAACAAAAACATAAATAAATAAACAAAAAGAATAAACGATAACCCGAAAACAAATCAAACGAAACATAAACAACAATAAAACAAAAGATAAAAAGATTACCCAAGTACCCCCTTCCACCACCGTTCTCTTTAACAAAACAGAAAACGGAAACTCAACAACAGCCATACCATGTAGGGAAAGGCTAGATCAGAAGCAACACGAGGAGGTGTCATGGCGCCTGTTTTGACAATTGTTCAATGAGAATATAACCATTTAAAATCCTTATTTTCCATCCTTTCTTGAAAATTGAAGAGTCCAAAATAATCGACCAGATTCACCAAGCATCCGTAACTTTCGTGACGTCATCAAAACAAACCCCCATGTGCTTTTTACCAAAAAAATAGAATCAGACGCCATGGGACCTCCTCGGGTTGCTACTGATCTAGCCTTGTGTATATGGTCGATCATGTTAGTCTTTTCAGAGTTCATAAAGGATGGAAAATAATGATTTTAATTATTATATTTTCACTGAACAATCGTCAAAATAGCTCCGTGGGACGCCATGACACCTCCTCTAGTTGATGCTGATCTTGCCTTCCCTATCCTATGTACCGCGCGATAATTCGGATCAGCGAAAGAATCCCTTTTCCCGGTTAATACTCGAGTGTTTGGAGAAGACGAGGAGGAGTGAATGCGAAAGGAAAGACGGTGGAGTTTGGAAGCAAGAGAATGGCGGTTCTGAAACAAAGCAATTAGATTCGAAAGTTGGTCTTTGTGAATCGGGTTTAGCCAATCCTGCCTGCTCCCCGCCCTCCCTGCCCCCTCCTGCTTACCCCCCTCCTGCCCTCTCCTGCCCCCCTCCTGCCCTCTCCTGCTCCCTGCCCCCCTCCCTGCCCACCTCCTGCCCTCTCCTGTACCCCCCCCTCTTCCCCCCTTCTTTGTGAATTGACTTTAGCCCATCCTGCTTACCCCCGTCCTGCCCTCTCCTCCCTGCCCCCCCCCCCCCTGCCCTCTCCTGCCCCTTTCCCCCCCTCTTTGTGAATCGAGTTCAGCCCATCCTACCTACCCCCCCCCCTCCTGCCCGCCCCCTCCTCCTGCCCCCTCCCCCCTTTCCCCCCTGGCCCTCTCTTGTCTCTGCTTGTGCCTGCGCTTGGCACTAAACCCCAGTGGCTTTGGGTGTTATGAAGCCGTTGGAATAAGGTTGGGTTTTGGATTTAAGCATTTGCTCTATACGTATTCTAATTTGCTTAATGTGCGTATTAAGAAAAGGTTGTTTATCGGTCCTGAGAAAAACGTTGTTTATCGGTCTTGAGAAAAAGTTGTTTATCGGTCTTGAAAAAAGTTGTTTATCGGTTTTTAAAAAAAGTTTTTTATCGGTCTTGAAAAAAAGTCGTTTATCGGTCCTGAGAAAAAGCTGTTTATCGGTCTTGAAAAAAGTTGTTTATCGGTCCTGAGAAAAAGTTGTTTACCGGTCCTGAGAAAAAGTTGTTTATCGGTCTTGAAAAAAAGTTGTTTATCGGTCTTGAAAAAAGTTGTTTACCGGTCCTGAGAAAAAGTTGTTTATCGGTCTTGAAAAAAAGTTGTTTATCGGTCTCGAAAAATAGTTGTTTACCGGTCCTGAAAAAAGCTGTTTGTCGGTCCTGAGAAAAAGCTGTTTATCGGTCTTGAAAAAAGTTGTTTATCGGTCCTGAGAAAAAAATATATTTATCGGTCCTGAAAAAAAGTTGTTTATCGGTCTTAAAAAAGTTGTTATCGGTCTTGAAAAAAAGTTGTTTATCGGTCCTGAGAAAAATATGTTTATCGGTCCCGAAAAAAAACTTTGTTTGTTAACGTTTGTAAGAATTGTGGGAATTATATTCGGAGGGGGGAGGGGGTACTGTTTCATAAGAACAAAAGCAAAGTAATTGGTTAGAAAAAAAAATCAGTATAATTGGAATTAAGTCAATAGACGAAAACAATGCGATATAGCATACAGTACTTTTTTCATTAAAAATTATACTGAAAGTAATAATGATAACATAAAATAAATAAATAGACGGTAACGCAAAAACAAGCGATAAAAGAACAAACAACAAAGAACAAACAACAGCAAAAGAGACATTATATAAAAAATGACTCTATTAAGGGCCTTACAACATAGTAGTAAGAAATATACAAACATTTTACCTTAAATCTTTGAAAGAAAAATCAGTCAATAAGTTACTAACGTTCGCAAAATAACAAAAAAAAACATCGACAAGAACGAAAAGAAACGGAAAAAAACAAAATGAAATGATCAAAATAACGAAAAAAAACATCGAAAAGAACGAAAAGAAACAAACAAAAAAAAAGAAATTAGCAGGAAAAAGAAACAAAAAATGGCTGAACAAAAATCTAAGGCCGGAGATGAGAGAATTTTAATAATCCTGCCCAGAGCGTTATAGGCCATTCTCCTGATTTTATAGGCCTGTGTGGCGCTATTTTCCTGGCTAGATCAGTGTCTTTGGGGAGTTGATCTCATTCTCTTGGTCTCTTGTTCACTCTCTTTCTCTCTCTCTTTATCTTTATCTTTATCTCTTTCTCTTTCTCTTTCTCTTTCTCTCTCTCTTTCCTTTTATCTTTATCTTTATCTTTATCTCCTTCTCTTTCTCTTTCTTTTTGTCTTTATCTTTATCTCTCTCTCTCTCTCTCTCTCTCTCTCTCTCTCTCTCTCTCTCTCTCTCTCTCTCTCTCTCTCTCTCTCTCTCTCTCTCTCTCTCTCTCTCTCTCTCTCTCTCCCTCCCTCCCTCCCTCCCTCCCTCCCTCCCTCCCTCCCTCTCTCTCTCTCTCTCTCTCTCTCTCTCTCTCTCTCTCGTGTGTGTGTGTTTGTATATGTGTTTGTCTCTTTGCCTCTCTCTGTCTACCTATCTTTTTGTTTCTCTCACTCACTCATTCACGGATTCATATTCCGTTTATTATACCTAATTATTCTCCCTTTTTCTTCACCAAACCGGTAGTATTTTCGGACACGTCACAGTTATTTCGCACAACCCTCTTATGATGTCTATATGCACCTGAAACATAATTCCTAGTTATTCTTTAGTATCATATGAGTAAGTTAATCAATAAATTAATGTATTCTAGTGAGTAGAATTGATGATTTTCGGCTTTAAAGTTCTGTCGCCTCGAGATGAATTTGAATTTCTGGAAAAGCGCGGGAAACCTTGATGACGTCAGCCGAGACCTGCCATTCAGTTATTTATTCACCCTTTCCCTCTCATTTATTCATCCATTGATTTCTCTGTCTAACTTATTCATTTTCTCTATCTTTCTACCTCCCTTTCACTCATTTTTATATTCATCCATTCTCTCTCTTTTCCCCTATGTCTGGTAGAAAATTATTGGCGCCATCAGCTTTCCCGCCAACTGCTGGATCCTTTGAATTTTCAAATGGATAGATCCTCTGAATTTTCAAATGGATAGGTTTCCTCTCTCGACTTTCTCAACTACACCTCGTCTTCCTCTGCTACACCCATCTCGCCGTCCGTAGAACAAATATCGTCAAAAAAGAGAAAAATAGAAAAAAAAATCGCATATTATTTTGGCAGTTTTCATATTAGACAGCAGCAGTGGCCAATCGTGACGTCATCACGGATTCCCGCGCTTTCTTCTTTGATTCAAATCTGACCGAGCGCACTTCGAGTATGTTTTCCGTTAAAAGTCGAGGTCACAACTAGGAATAAATCCCGGTCTCTGTCTACTTCGTTCTTCGCATTAGTAACTATTTTTTTCCAAATCCTGAACGGAAAATCTTTCTCTCTCTCTCTCTCTCTCTCTCTCTCTCTCTTTCTCTCTTTCTCTCTCTCATTCTCTCTCTCTCTCTCTCTCTCTCTCTCTCTCTCTCTCTCTCTCTCTCTCTCTCTCTCTCTCTCTCTCTCTCTCTCTCTCTCTCTCTCTCTCTCTATTTCTATCTCTATCTCTATCTATCTCTATCTCTCTCTCTCTCTCTCTCTCTCTCTTCTCTCTCTCTCTCTCTCTATATATATATATATATATATATATATATATATATATATATATATATTATATCTATCTATCTGTCTGTCTGTCTATCTATCTATCTATCTATCTATCTATCAGTATATCTATCCATCTCTCTCTCTCTCTCTCTCTCTCTCTCTCTCTCTCTCTCTCTCTATCTATCTATCTATCTATCTATCTATCTATCTATCTATCTATCTCCATCTCTCTCTCTCTCTCTCTCTCTCTCTCTATCTATCTATCTATCTATCTCTCTCACTCACTCTCTCTCTCTCTCACTCTCTCTCTCTCTCTCTCTCTCTCTCTCTCTCTCTCTCTCTCTCTCTTTCTCTCTCTCTCTCTCTTTTTTAACAGACAATTTTATATGGACAACACCCGTATATATCGTACCACTTTTTTTACGGAAATTTTAAATGCATTTACGGAAATTCTGACTTTTTTCCGTTGTCAGGTATTCCCAAATGACAAGGCTTTCGTAAAAATAATGTACAAGTTTATGAAAATCATTCCCTATTTCTACATAAAAAATATATATATATATTTTAGAAAGGAGTTTACATTAACTGTCGAGTGTTTACTCTAATTTGTATAATTCATATCACATTCATATGTACATAAATGGCATAGTAGTTCTCTGTAACGTACTCATGCATATTGACATACAGACAGCCATAAATATATACACCTACACTTATGCTTAAATAACGATATTCACATTCCTTCTCCACATAGGAATGTCTTTAATCAGATATGTATATGCAAGATAAAATATGCAGTCGTATCGTGGTGTTCGATTTAGTTAATTAACTTTCTTAAATCATGTTAAAAAGAAAAAAATATATATATATTCTCTGTGTGTGCGTGTGTGTCTTGTTCTCTCTTTCCCTCTTTCTGACTCTCTCTCTCTCTCTCTCTCTCTCTCTCTCTCTCTCTCTCTCTCTCTCTCTCTCTCTCTCTCTCTCTCTCTCTCTCTCTCTCTCTCTCTCTCTCTCTCTCTCTCTCTCTCTCTCTCTCTCTGTCTCACTCTCTCTCTCACTCTCTATCTCTCTCTCTCACTCTCTATCTCTCTCTCTCTCTTTTTCTCTGTTATTGCTATCAATGTCATTGTTTTAAATGTTATTACTATGATCATTATTTATATTGTTACTATTATTATTATTTTTATTATCATCATTATCATTATTATTATTATTATTATTATTATTATTATTATTATTATTATTATTATTATTACTGTTTTTATTATTATCATCATCCTCTTTATTATTGCTATTATCATAATCATTACCATCATCATCCTCATCAACAGCAGTAGTATATATTTCCACTCTCGTGAAAACTCTAACATGTTGGCGACGTGTTTCATCAGCTGTGACATATACACAGTACCTTTAAATTTTGATTACCTGTCGTCATATTCCATTAATGATTGTCGATTGAAATATACGTCCTGGTGGAACGGCACATCAGATGCAAATGATTCCCGAATATTGCAATGCATGATTTAATAAATACTTGTTAGTCTATCAATCAGTGTATATAACCGGATGGCTAATATCAAACTTCATTTTTTTTTTTTTTTTTTTTTGAAATCATTTTCCCGGCGTGACTTTCAAATACATTCTGCCTCACATGATCGACAATAATTATAGCCTCAGTAAATGATATGGAACTCCTGTATGTGCAATTTTGACTGGAATTGTAATAGGTGTGTTGACTTATTTAGAAATGGGAAAAATATGATAAGAATTGTTTGCGTTAATATATTTTTTTAAGCAATAATAATGATGAATATAACTATGATGATTTTTACGGTACCTGTTATAGTAATAGTAATTAAGAATAGGAATAGTAATAATAATAATATTAACAACAGTAATAAGAAAATTGATAATGATGATAACAAAGATAATGAGAACGATGGTAAAAGTATTGATAATAATGATGATAATGATGATAACAGTGATAATGATTATAATAAAAAATGAAAGCATTTATGATAATGATAATGATAAGAATAATATTAATGATGATAATAATAGTAATGATGATGATAATAATGATAAGGATGACAATGATATTAATATCCCAAACAATAATGATAATAATGATGATAATGATGATGATGATAATGCCAATAGCAATTATAATGATAATAATAATGATAATAATAACAATGAGAATAATAATGATAACTTGATTATGATGATATTAATAATAACTCTAATAGCAATGGTGAAAATTGCTATGATAATAATGACAATAATGAGTAATAATGATGATGATGATAATGATAATAATGATAATGATGATAATAATGATAATGATGATAATAATGATAATGATGATGATAATAATGATAAAGATAATAGTAATTGTTATGGTGATAGCAATAGTAATAGTGATAATAAAGATAGTAATGATAATACTAATGACAATTATGATAATGATAACATTTTTAATTACTATTATCATTATTGTTATCATTATTATTATATCATTAATACTAATGATAGTAATGACAATAATCATAATCATTATAAGTATTACAATAGCAAAGACAACAGAAAATACTATTAATAATAATAAGAAGGATAATAACAATAATAGTAACAAAAATTATGATGATAATAGTGAAAATGATGATGATGATAATATCAATAACAAGGATAAGGATGATGATAATAATAATAATAATAACAATAATGATGATAATAATGATAATGATAATAATGATAATAATGATAATAATAATAATAATGATAATAATAATAATAATAATAATAATAATAATGATAGTAATGATAATAATAATAATAACAATAATAATGATAATAATGATTAATGATAATAATAACGATATTGATGATAATGATAATGACGATAACAATAACAATGGACCCTGAAGGTATTTCTTCACATTTGCATATTTTCTAAGTTTTTGAATATCATTAGTTTTGGTATATCACGCATATAACTTCTTGCATATAAATCATCTCAAACTATCAATAGTTTTAGCATTTATATATATATATATATATATATATATATATATATATATATATATATATATATATATATATATATATATATATATATATATATATTTTTTTTTTTTTTCTCTCTCTCTCTCTCTCTCTTTTTTTTTCTTTTTTCTTTCTTTCTTTCTTCTTCTTTTTTACATATTAGTTTTATTCAATTAATAGTTTCACCATGATAGTATTGTTGATATTGATTTCGTTTAGGTATATCAATAATTTTAGCATATCAGTTCTGGCGTTTCAATCGCTTTATCATACCATTAGCATATCGCACGTTTTGGTATATCGCTTGTTTTATTATACTATTCCTATTATTTACTTTCTTTCTTTCCTATTATTCTTATTTATTCATACAAGTCCTATACTTTCGATGGTACAATGGATACTTGTTCGGGGATAGTAGATGTGTAAGGGAAATTGGGGGAATAAATAAGATAGTGGATCCGATATTGAGTACATAGATAAATGTGTGTGATTCTGTGTGTGTGTGTGAGAGAGAGAGAGAGAGAGAGAGTGAGTGAGAGAGAGGGGCAGAAAAAGAGAGAGAGAGTGTTTGTGTGTGCGTGAGAGAGAGAGAGAGAGAGAGAGAGAGAGAGAGAAAGAGCGAGGGAGAGAGAGAGAGAGTGTGTGTGTGTGAGAGAGAGAGAGGGGTGAGGGAGAGAAAGAGGGAGGGAGGGAGAGAGAGTGTGTGTGAGAGAGAGAGAGAGTGTGTGAATGAATGAAAGAGAGAGAGAGAGAGGAAGAAAGAAAGAGAGACCGAGAGAGAGAAAGTGTGTATGTATGTATGTACATGCACGCTCACTAGCCTATTCACGTACCCATGGATGTCATACTCATCATGTATTCAATATACATAAACAATGATGACAAAATCAAATTGGCCAGACAGCTTCGTTATGTATGTATAATATTTCAATGGGCGGACATAGGCGTAGTTTTAACGTGGCCTCATCGGAGATGCATGATCTTTTGGGCGGCGTTTGAACTTCAGCCATGGGAACACGCACATCTGTGTGTGTGTGTGTGTGTGTGTGTGTGTGTATGTATATGTGTGTGTGTGTGTGTGTGTGTGTGTGTGTGTGTGTGTGTGTGTGTGTGTGTGTGTGTGTGTGTGTGTGTGTGTGTGTGTTATATGTATATATATATATATATATATATATATATATATATATATATATATATATATATATATATATATATATATATATATACATACATACATACATGCATACTCCTTTCTTCCTTCTCTTTACGAGGGGAAGCAAAAGCCCCAACTCCTCTTTTCACTCCAGCATGCTAAGCGCTGTGGGATAATAGGGTAAAACTTGTTTGCAGCAGATACACCGCAGCCGCACCGCCCCTCCCACGCCTCATTTGCATAATCCTATTTTCAAACTGGACGGACTGAATAATATCGCGGAACAAAGAGGTAACGGGAAGGAGGAAGCGAAAGGGAGGAGAAATTGGAAGAGGGGGGAAGGGAGAAGGAGGGAAAGGTAGGTAGTGGGGGAGGGTAAGGGGGAGGGGGAGGGTGGGGGGATGGAGGGAGGGTGGGGGGGAAGAAAGAGAGAGGTAGAGAGATGGAGAGATAGAGAGTGAGAGAGAGGTAAGGGGAGAAAGAGGGAAGATAGTTAGAGAGATAGAGAGTGAGAGAGAGGTAAGGGGAGAAAGAGAAAAGAGAGGAAGAGAGATGGAAAGATAGAGTGAGAGAGAGATAAAGGGAGAAAGAGAGAAGAGAGTTAGAGAGAGAGGGAGGGAGGGAGAAAGAGAGAAAGGAGGAAAAAGAGTGAGAGAGAGAGACAGACAGAAACAGAAAAAAAAAACAGGCAGAGAGAGTGACAGAGAGATAAAAGAGAGACAGAGAGAAGGAGAGGCAGAAGGAAAGAGAAAGATATTTCAACAAGAACCCGAATAATTGCACGTAACAATGAGGATCACTTTAATTCATCACAACTGATTGTGCTATTCCAGACGGCTTGCAATCACCCCATCTTGAAACCACCGACACCAACACCCAAAGAAACTCAAGACCGAGACTCTGACCTCTTCTCGAACCGTCTCGTGACCTCTTCTCGAACCGTCTCGTGACCTCTTCTCGAACCGTCTCGTGACCTCTTCTCGAACCGTCTCGTGACCTCTTCTCGAACCGTCTCGTGACCTCTTCTCGAACCGTCTCGTGACCTCTTCTCGAACCGTCTCGTGACCTCTTCTCGAACCGTCTCGTGACCTCTTCTCGAACCGTCTCGTGACCTGTTCTCGAACCGTCTCGTGACCTCTTCTCGAACCGTCTCGTGACCTCTTCTCGAACCGTCTCTGACCTCTTCTCGAACTGTCTCGTGACCTTTTCTCGAACCGTCTCTGGCCTCTTCTCGAACCGTCTCTGACCTCTTCTCGAACCGTCTCTGACCTCTTCTCGAACCGTCTCGTGACCTCTTCTCGAACCTTCTCGTGACCTCTTCTCGAACCTCCTCTGACCTCTTCTCGAACCGTCTCGATCGAGAAGAGGTCAGAGGCAGTTCGAGAAGAGGTCACGAGTAGATGACAGACAGACCGTCTCGTGACCTCTTCTCGAACCGTCTCGTGACCTCTTCTCGAACCGTCTCGTGACCTCTTCTCGAAACGTCTCTGACCTCTTCTCGAACCGTCTCGAGACCTCTTCTCGAACCGTCTCTGACCTCTTCTCGAACCGTCTCGTGACCTCTTCTCGAACCGTCTCTGACCTCTTCTCGAACCGTCTCGAGACCTCTTCTCGAACCGTCTCTGACCTCTTCTCGAACCGTCTCGTGACCTCTTCTCGAACCGTCTCGTGACCTCTTCTCGAACCGTCTCGTGACCTCTTCTCGAACCGTCTCGTGACCTCTTCTCGAACCGTCTCGTGACCTCTTCTCAAACCGTCTCGTGACCTCTTCTCGAACCGTCTCGTGACCTCTTCTCGAACCGTCTCTGATCTCTTTTCGAACCGTCTCTGACCTCTTCTCGAACCGTCTCGTGACCTCTTCTCGAACCGTCTCGTGACCTCTTCTCGAACCGTCTCGTGACCTCTTCTCGAACCGTCTCTGATCTCTTTTCGAACCGCCTCTGACCTCTTCTCGAACCGTCTCGAGACCTCTTCTCGAACCGTCTCGTGACCTCTTCTCGAACCGTCTCTGATCTCTTTTCGAACCGTCTCTGACCTCTTCTCGAACCGTCTCGTGACCTCTTCTCGAACCGTCTCTGACCTCTTCTCGAACCGTCTCGTGACCTCTTCTCGAACCGTCTCGTGACCTCTTCTCGAACCGTCTCTGATCTCTTTTCGAACCGTCTCTGACCTCTTCTCGAACCGTCTCGTGACCTCTTCTCGAACCGTCTCTGACCTCTTCTCGAACCGTCTCGTGACCTCTTCTCGAACCGTCTCTGATCTCTTCTCGAACCGTCTCGTGACCTCTTCTCGAACCGTCTCGTGACCTCTTCTCGAACCGTCTCGTGACCTCTTCTCGAACCGTCTCGTGACCTCTTCTCGAACCGTCTCTGATCTCTTCTCGAACTGTCTCTGACCTCTTCTCGAACCGTCTCGTGACCTCTTCTCGAACCGTCTCGTGACCTCTTCTCGAACCGTCTCGTGACCTCTTCTCGAACCGTCTCGTGACCTCTTCTCGAACCGTCTCGTGACCTCTTCTCGAACCGTCTCGTGACCTCTTCTCGAACCGTCTCGTGACCTCTTCTCGAACCGTCTCGTGACCTCTTCTCGAACCGTCTCGTGACCTCTTCTCGAACCGTCTCGTGACCTCTTCTCGAACCGTCTCGTTACCTCTTCTCGAACCGTCTCGTGACCTCTTCTCGAACCGTCTTGTGACCTCTTCTCGAAACGTCTCGTGACCTCTTCTCGAACCGTCTCTGACCTCTTCTCGAAACGTCTCGTGACCTTTTTTCGAACCGTCTCGTGACCTCTTCTCGAACCGTCTCGTGACCTTTTTTCGAACCGTCTCTGAACTCTTCTCGAACCGTCTCGTGACCTCTTCTCGAACCGTCTCGTGACCTCTTCTCGAAACGTCTCGTGACCTCTTCTCGAACCGTCTCTGACCTCTTCTCGAACCGTCTCTGACCTCTTCTC